>NC_138895.1:67794595-68041132 GCF_965194825.1 Balaenoptera physalus | reverse complement strand
AAATTTTATGTGCTGGGTATTTGTATTAAACCTAATTTTCACAACATCCCCAGCAAAATATTGTTCCTATTTTGCAAATAGAAAACTGAGGTTCAAGATCATACAGATAGCAAGAGTCATGGCTAGTATTGCATTTAAGTATATCTGATTCCAAGACTTATGTCAGTTTCTTCTCTTTAATACCACAAATCACTTCTGACTTTTCAGGGAAGAGGAGAAAAAAATAAAGAAAAATAATCATAATTTAAGAAACTTAGATTTTCTCTCTCTAAATGCATTTTCTAGCTCAGAGGACTCATGGAAATTGTAAGCTTTTGTCCACTATTTTCTTAATCCCCAGGCCATCGGTTCTCTGAGGGCAGGGAATCATCACTATCTTGAGCAAAAGGAACCCTCCTCAGTGCCAAAAGTATCATCGAAGTATTGGGTTGGCGAAAAAGTTCGGCCAGATTTTTCCATAAGGTGTTATGGAAAATCCCGAACGAACTTTTTGGCCAACCCAATATTTGCTCTGAAGTTCTCTGGAGTGAGTCATGGAAATATCTTAGTTACAAGTAGGGAGTCAGCTCACTTGTTTTTGGAAGCCCCCCTTTAAATTATTGATGTACAAGAACAAATCTGTGGGACACTTAGAACTGTGGACTAAGTTTCTTTTCTGAGGATGATTTACTGAGGACTCCATTGTCTGCCAAGAGAAGGCACCAAGTGGCCAGTGGTTAGGAAGCCCGGCTTCCAGCCATGCTATCTTCAAACACTTTTGTTGAGAGGGACACCAGGTATTATCTAGTTAGACTCCTTCAAATTACAAGTGAGGAAAGTGAGATTCAGAGAGGGAAGAGCCATTCCCCAGCTCACACAGCAAGTCCTATCATTTCACCATCTAAGTCCTTTTTAACACGAAAACCTTTTCGCAGCAAATAATGAGCAAGGAACATACGCTTAGCTTCGCATTTACACTGACCACCATCCCCAAGAAGCAGACCTCTGCAGTCCACAAAATGCACTCCCTTCCTTTTCAGTTCCAAAGTTCTTTCACAAAGGACCAAATTTATGATGGAGTGTGAGGAGCTAATATCAGATTTTTTTTAAAAAGTGTCCTACAGGATGTGTATATGCAACAGATTTAATTTAAAAAGGGCCAAATTGATCCACTGGCAATTTTTATGACAAATATCTCATTTTTCACCTTCCTCTAGACCCCAGAAAATATGTCTCAATAACATTTGCAAGTTCTGCTGCAAAAGAGCCAAGATAAGCTTCAATTTTGGCTCCTTTGGTGGAGAGCTCCCACTGAGATATAGAGACCTACTTCCAGCTCCTTGGAGGGCTCTTTCCCTAACTTGAATGTATTGGCCTCGTGTACACAACAGCTTGAAAATATTATGAAGGCACCCAGCCAGAAGTTTCCAGCTTCGGATGACAATGACAGAAGACCCTGAACACACCCTGGAGACAACCACCTGCAAAACACTACTTCTGAAGTGGGAGTCGAAGTTCAGGCCCTCCTGCATTATACTGGCAATTCAGATTGCAAAATTACAACTTCACAAGTTTCAAGCACAGAAATTGGAGACTGTATGAACTGTTCGGTGAGATAGAGTGCTGTGCGCTCCTATACATGAAGGCCAAAATTCTATCTACATCTAGGTGCTGACTCTCTATAGCAGTGGTTCTCAACAGGGGTGATTTTATCCCCCTGGGGACATTTGACAATGCCCAGAGGTATTTTTGGTTATACAACTGTGTGAGTGTGCTTCTGGCATCTAGTGGATGGAGGTCCGGGATGCTGTTAAACATTGTACAGTGCACAGGACAGCCCTCTACAACAATGAATTATCCAGCTCGATAATATCGAGAAGGACGACAGTAGTGAGTTTCAAAATGTGCTCTGAGGATCACTGAATCCGAATCCCTGGAGTGAAGGACGATAACCTGCACTTTGCAATTAGCATCCTGTGTGATTTTCTGTGCCTACTGAAGATGCAAAACTACTGTCCTAGAAGTTAGCAAGATCCATGCCAGCAAGAACATGGCTAAGGAATGAAGCTGTTCATGCCAATCATGAATGTTTAAGCCACCGTAATTTCTTCCCACCCCAAATGGTAGTCGGTAAAGGCGAGTGTAGTACATCTGTCTCTGTTTGGAAGCGCTGCCAGAACTCTACTTCAGCGCCCAGGGTAGGATGAGATAAGAAATGTGGCTAGAGCTGAAAATTTAAGGAGCTCTCTCTTAAGTTCATGCGAGCGCGGAATCAGCATACATTACAAGAACACTGCAGAAACCTAGAGTGAGTGTCTTCTTAAATGCTGTGCCCTGGGTAATACGTGCCTGTCTTTATAACCACTCTAGTTCACCTGACTCTGATTCTGATCCTTATCTTCAGTTTATGGATTCATTCATGTATTCATGTATTATGTATTTATTGTTATGCATGTATTTATTCAGTAAATATTTATCTATATATCTATCTATCCAGATAAGTAGATCTGGAATTATACACAAATTTAAAGTTGCATCATGTGTATCTTCTTTCTAGGTTCCTGTGGCTATATTTTTAATATCATTTGAAGGTAATGAGCAAACATCTTTGGAGAATCTTCTAGGTGCCATAAAGTGTCTATAGTGTGGGCGAAGGATTCAGACAAAAATACAAGTGTATAGATTAATCAAACAATTGTGAGAAGTGAGAAGTGATTGATGCTGAGATAGAAAATCAGGGATGGGATCTAGTTTAGGTAGTGTGGTTGTGAAAGACTTTTCTGAAAAGAAGTTTAAGAAGAGACATTGAAGTGGAGACCTGAAGCATGAGTAGGTAAAAACTGTATAAAGAGTATAGACAAGAAGGTTCAGAAAGTCAGATGTGTATATTAGAGGCACAGAGGTGGCGAAGATCTAGACAAGTTTGATGGGCTGAAAGTGGGCCACAGTGCCTTGAAATGGCAACAGATGTGGCTGGAAAGTTTGGAGAGAGAGGCAGATCATGAGGGACTTTGAAGACCATTGCCAGGTCTTTCCATTTTATTTCAGATGTAAAGGAAAGTTGCAGACAGGCTTTAAGCCAGAGAGTGGTATGATATAATTTATTTTTCAAAGAAGAGCATTTCTCTTGCCCATGGTCTAGTTAATGACTCAGTTCCCTTAAACTTATTCCTAGGAATTTTCTAAAAACTTTGGTTCCCACACCCACATGGCTCTTTCCCCTCTTGGTTACCTCAGTTAGAGTATCTTCTGGAGCTGGGGTCCTGCATGAGCCGGTCCTGAGATTCAGACCTGTCTCTGTAAGGAGTCAGGGTCCCCCAGGTATCTATGGGTTGACTACCTGGGCAGAGAAAGCCTGAAAGGATGTGGTGGTGAGAGTGGGGGGTTGTCAGTGATTCAGATGAGAGACAGACAGTGAGGTCACACTAGGTCTGGGAGAGGTCACAATGATTCCCGTTTCCTGGCCCAATCCCATGCACCATGTTGGAAGCTGCGCAGTGGCAGAGCAGGTGGGGCAGGAGCTGAATGAACTGTTTAACAGGAGCTCATTGTGCGACACAGAGGCACCACTGACACACAACCATTCCAGGACTGGGTGACAAAATGTGCAGAGGGGAGAGGCAGAAGCAGGTAGAGGTTTTGTGATGCTAGAAGTTTACACAATTGGGATATACTATTTGGAGAAAATGAATATAAATTATCAGGACAGAATAAGAAAAGGAATATTTATTCATGAAAAAAGGATCCACAGTAAGTTATAGCATGTAAAAAGCTGACAAACACTATAAACGTTATCTAAAAAGCCACAAAAAATGGTATTTTAATTAACTGTCACACCTTTGTGATTCTTTTTTTTATTTGTTTTTCCTCCATATATATACAATTTTTAAAGCTTACGCTCTGTTTACAGTTATTACAAAATATTGGCTATATTCCCTGTGTTGTACAATACGTCCTTGTAGCCTACTTTATACCCAATAGTTTCTATAATTCTTTTTTTTTTAACGTTTATTGGCTACATACTCTTTGATCACCGCCTATTCATAGAGCAACATTTCTTGTGATATTTTTTATAGAAAGAATAGAAAGGTAGTTCAGTCTTCGCTCTGTTGTATCTGATCAATAAAACATGCAACTTCTCTTACAAACATATTAGCTTTGTATCGTATTTTTCAGGACTGTGCCCTTACAAACACAGAATTTTGATAAAATTCATTTTTGTGATTTACATCAAGACAAAAGCATAGGGTAAATTTAAAATTATCTATGCTACATCATCAAGTATGTTTTTGACAGAAGAGAACTTCCATTTTCTCTAGACTTTGATGAAAACTAAATCTCCTACTTGTACTTTTATACATTTAAAAAATGGTAGAATTTTCGAAAATTAGCTCCTGGCTCATGCATTTCAAGTTTGTTTCTTCCTCCCCTCTAGCCATATAATTCTAGTTCTGGATGCCAGAGGACCCATTAATATCACATTAGGTCATCTGGCTTTGAACTTTATATCGAATGCTGTATCAGGCACCACATGGGGTAGAAATATTTCTAGAAGCCATTCCTATACTGGGTGCTTAAAATGTATTAATTATAATATAGAAGTAACTACAAACTACATACATGTATTCTACTAAATCCAAACTAAAGAGTCTTCCAATTTAACTCTCCCTTAGCTGGATCCCAAAAATACCCTTAGTCATTCCAACACTACTAGACACAAGGATATATATGACAGAGTGGAAAAAATGAGACAGCAGCCTTAACTGATTGCAGTTTAAATTTATGCTGCCAATATTATAAAACATAGAATCACATGAACACATTGCTAGGGTCCCTTATAGTGTCCTAGAGTACGTCTGCCTCTGGGTGGGAGAGAAAGGCATTTGCCCCTTTTCTGCAGAAAACAGATCATTTTTCCAGTCCTAGGAAGACTTAAGGGAGCAGAACATCATTTTGGAATTTCCAGGATGTCGAAACTTTGGGCAAGTTGGGAAATAGTATTCTTGATACAGCTAATAGCATTTCTCAGTAGTCACAAGAAACAAACAGTATGAGGTACTACCCTAAAGTTGTAGCTTCGTTGGCAGGACCCCCCAGCATGGAAGACTGGTAGGGGTGAGGGGAAGGCGGGTGCTACCGTGGAAGACCATGAGACATGAGAAGATTATAAACAGGGATGAGACTCCCCACCAGGGCTTTCCCAGAAAGTATCGGGGAGTGAGCCTTTGTCCTGATCTATGAAATACATGTTATTTCTATTAATATCACTAAATTTACACAAGAATTTGGTTAATGCCTACTTTATTTCCAAATCCCAGAACCAATCTACACCAGGTACCAAATGGATTTAGACAATGATGAGTGCCAGGATATCTCATCCACAACATCACATTAATGATGTACTGTGAACCACATGCTGTGCTTTGGATCCAATCACCTCCTAAGAGGCAATCAGGCATCTGACCAATGTTGACCTTGGCCAGATATCAAACTAAGACCCAAACAAAGGGCATGCAGTTGTAGTCTTATATATGACCCAGTCCTCATTCCCTGACATCAAAACTACAAGAACTGCTGCTTAACCTTTTTTTTCTTTTTTATTGGGGGGGGGTGTAGTACCAAAAAGCAATTGCGTGGTCAAATGTGTCCCATCTGAATCTCCTGGGAACATATCAGGTACAGCTCTCACCCAGAGAGACTCTTATTACCCATCTCTTACCGCCATCTTCTTATCACCCACCAATAAAACACAGTTTTGGAACACCCTCTATCCCTAAAAATTCAACTATTTCATGCGTTGAAAATGATTCTTCAAAAATTATATTCTGCCAACCAAATTTGCATTGCCTTGTCATTATTTACCAATGCCTCTACTTCAACACTAGACATTCTGTCATAGACTAACCCCGTTGTGTTTAGCCACTTGCCATTTCATTGGGCTAAGAATCAAGTACGTGCTTGTATATACACAGAAGTTACCCCCTAGAGGATAAGGAGGCAAATAAGAGTGGAAAAAAAAAGAAAAAGCAGAGCAAGGAATTTTTTCCTTTGTACAGAATTTTGGTCTCATATTTTTCTTTCCCACCAGTCTTAGTTTAGTATACAGCATGGGTCAGTCAGTTTACCTACATGACATCTTTTGATTGTCAGGACACCACTGCTAAATAAGCATTATTATTATACCCATTTCAAAGATGCAAAAACTAATGCTCAGTGATAGTAAGAAGAAAAAAAAATTACATAGCAGATTAGTAGTTACGGAGCTGGGCTGCTAACCCAGATCTGTTGTCTCCAGGGCTTCAAACGTGCTGCAGCCTCTGGATTTTTCTTCTGAGAGAACTCAGTCATGTTCAGTGTTAGGACTGTTTGCTTTTTATGTTGCCCAAGGGCAGGAAAAACATTTTAAAAAATTTCAGCTGTAAAGCAAATATATAAATAAATAACTTTCCTGCCTCCTTCTGAGCCATATACTGCCAGAAGTTTCCCATTTCTTTAAAGAGGCCTTTCAAAAGCAGAAGAGGTATATGAAATAATAAAAGTTCTACAAAAAATATACAATTTTAAACTACCATTTATTTCTTAAGGACTTACTGAGTACTCGAGGCCCTTTAAAAATATTTCTTATAACAACCCTCTGAAATAAATATGATCCATTATACAGACGAAAGAATTGAGGTTTAGAAAGGTTAAGTGGCTTGTGCAAGATAGCTAGAAAGAGGCTGAGAAAGTGAACTAATACCTGTCTGACCCCAAAATTCATGCTCTGCATGATTACACTAAACTTTCTCACATTTGTTAAGAGTCCTGTATGTCATGCATAGTTCCTCTTTTTATTCCAACTTAGAAATTAAAACATTTCTCCTCGTATTCACCTCCCAAGCACTGCCTAGTGCAGTGTAGTTCAAGCATGGTCTTTGGAGCCAGATTACCTGAGTTTAACTCCCCGCTATATCACTTAGTAAATGTGTGAACTTAGGTAACTTAACCTCTCTGTCTCAGTTTTATCATCTGCAAAATGCGCATAGTTCTAGTGCCTACATGATAAGTTATTGGGAGTTTTAAATGACTTAACATGTGGAAAACACTCAGAAGGATGTATGATGCATAGTAAGTACTATGTTAGTGTTTGTATGATGCACAGTTAGTATTATATTAGTGTTTATAAAAAGAACATATGGTCCTAGTAAGTACTTCAGTAATGTTTGCGTAGAAGAGTATATGATAGACACAGAGTAAGGTCCGGCCTGTTATGTTTGTCCTCACCTCTTTCTGGTACTCCCTACTCCAGCCATGGCTTCAGCAACAAAGCTTAGTTTATTTTTATTTTTTTTATAATGTATAAAAGGTATATTACCTTTAATTTATCATAAGATTTATTTCTTGTTGTTTTATATTTTTTTCAGCTTTTTATTTTATACTGGAGTATAGTTGATTAACAGTGTTGTGATAGTTTCAGGTGGACAGAAAAGTGATTCAGTTATACATATACATGTATCTATTCTTTTTCAAATTCTTTTCCCATTTAGGTTATTAGAGAATATTGAGCAGCATTTCCTGTGCTGTCCAGTAGGTCCTTGTTGGTTTTCCATTTTAAATAGAGCAGAGTGTACATGTCGATCCCAGACTCCCTAACTATCCCTCCCCACAACCCTTCCCCCTGTAGCCATAAGTTCATTCTCTGCATCAGCAGCAGCTTAGTTTAGGTGTAGCCTGAGGACATTTACTACAGCTGCACCTCACGTGTCTCAATTTCTGCCCTGCCACTGTGGTGTGTCTGCTCTCTCTGCAACCACCAGGCATCAAATCTGGAGCTGTGAGTGAATTATCTCCCTGAGCAGTAACCCTTGAACAATGTGGAATGGGAACCAGTAAATAAATGCCTACCTCTTCCGTCTCTCAGGAGACCATTCAGAGGATCATTTCAAATAGGTCTTTAGGGTGTGTGTGTGTATGGGGGGGGGCAGTGGGACTTGGAGATGGCAGTGAATTAAGTCCTAGGAATAAGTGATCCAAGCTTCTGGGACCTCATAATGGGATATAAGTCTCCATGCCTGCCCTATAAGAGCCCCTTATTCTTGGTGTCAACATGTTTCCCACTCCACCTCGTGTATAACACGGTGTTAAGTAAAGCAGAACAGCAGAGGAATAAAACCCTTCGGATCACATATCACACAGATGGGATCTTGTTTGCCTTGGCCTAATATAACCTAAGTAATTTGCCTCCAGCAAGAAATTAACCCAATTTGACAAATAATGTGTGGTGCATGAGAAATCAGCAGAGGTGGGCTCTAATTCCACATCTATGTTTAATTAGTTCTGTGACCCTAGGAAATACACTAAACCACTTTAAGTCCCAACTATTTTATTGCAACAATGGGAGATATTACTTGATGATTTCTAGAATCTTTCTTATAAAATTAAAATTCTGATTCTCAAGGCCTTTTGACAGTTACTAACATTATACATATTATTTGGAGCATATGATGAAAATAGATTCAAGATTATTAAACATTTTATAATCTATCTTATTTGAAACAGATCTAATAACCCCTTTATTCATGGATTTGCAAATAAAATTCAGATTTAAGATAAATTTATCATACTTAAATGTAAAAATTATCTAGCCGTATCTAGCCGTTATTCACATGGTGGGCAGGCTACACTTCAAAAATACTTTTTATAATAGCATCCTTGTCATTTAATTATCACAACACTCCTACTGTATCAATACTATTAATAATTCCCATATGAGGAACAAAGCAGTAAATTCAAATTTCCTTTCAGCTACATGGTAAATAATTGATAGATACATAGTTTTCCATTAAGAAAACTATCTTTCTAAAAACTGGGTTTCCACTAGAACCATACAAAATAAAAACAAACATTGAAGGTGAGCAATAAAAATTGTTTAACCAGATAGATAAATACAAATATCAATATGATGGGGAAACCTCCTGGTTTTGTAGAAAGTTCCATCCTTCTTGCCTATACAGTAAAATCTTTGAGGTCACAGGTAAGTGTCTTACGTAACAGCTTGTATTCACATTCTAGACTTACACACAGTAACTGCTAAATTATTAATCACCAGATATATGAATGATTGCGTGATAAGTTGGGACTGAAAATTAGAAACAAATTTATTTCCTGTAGGATTCCTTCCATAACTCCCCAGCCCCAGGCAGGGCAAGATGCTTCTCTGCTCTACGAATGCCAAAATCATTATGACATTAGGGCACAGAATACTGGAATCTCTCTATGTGGCCATGTGTTGTTAGCTTGTGAACTACATGAAAGGCAGCACTAAGTTTTAATCATCTCTTTTTCCTGTGCCCTTAGCATGTGGTAGATACAAGAAATATGTGTTGACTTAGCAAATGAATGAAAGACAGAGTTTGGAAGAGAGAGAATAATTTGGTAATTTTGGATTTATTATTACTGTGCTGTTATTTGAAGCTGGAGAGAGAGTAGTAGCATAAAAAAGGAACTAGACCCTTAGAGATGCTCACAGTTGGCAGTACAATGGAGAAAGGAGGCATAAGAGAAGAATCACTGAAGATCAACTGGGAGAACCACAAAAACGTGAGATCGGGTAAATAAAAAAGAAAGTGGCAAACCACTCTTACGGTGTTTCCATTACGATGTATTTATTGCACATCATACAAGATTTATATTTAGCTTGGATACTCAGAGTACCACCTTAAGTTGTTATTCAACTTCGGTTTGGACTTGTGTCATCAGAGCCGCAACCTCAGAGAACTTGAAACAAGCGAGGCTCTGAAAACAGTAACCTTGGGTATGGCATTTCTAATCCTTGCTGTGTGGGCTGGAGCAAATTAGCCTGAAGATGCCTCAGTTTTGTTTGCATGGTGAAAACATCTCCATCTCCCTCACTGGGTTGCTATAGGCAATCACTAATAAAACATTATGATAAAGCCCTATGCAAATATGAAGTGCTATTGAAATGTACAGTAATACACTGGACATCTTTGTTTTCCAACAGACACAGCCCGAGAGACATTTCCTTCCTTCCAGAACGTGTACACTCAACGGTTAAGTGTCCATCTGGCAAGTCAGACTCCACCAAGAGTGGAAAGACAAATTATTATAAGGTAAACGGCTGAGTGTTAGTGTGCGAAGGTGGGAAAAGCCTTGTAGCCCTGCCTGAATAAGGGTTAAGAATAGGGATTAAGATGCCCCAGAACGTGCAAGGTACTTGATATTTTCCCCGGAGAGAATGAAGGCAGGGAAAATTTCTGGCTACCTGGGCCCCTTTGCCTTCCCTCCAAAAACATTACACTTGGCTAATGGAGCTGTAACTTTGTTTTGATTTCCTGAGTGGTCTTGAGTTACCTAATATCTGGCTTGCTTCCCTAGATGGCTGCTTCTTAGATCTCTCCAGTAAAATCATACTTAAACCATTTTCATTAGCAACTGAGTACTACATGATTATAAAGTACCTCATGAAATGCCTTGATTAGTAGAGATCAAAGGCAGACCTTCATTAGTTTGGCTTTCTTTCCCCTCCTACTTTGCCTTTGCGTTAAACTGCATTAACCTGACTAAGCTCAGCTCTCCAAAGTTTGTACAATCTGGAAAAGATAACTTCTCCTGAGGAGTCTGACTTTTCTTTGGAGCACATGGCTGGCAGGTTTTCTGTGGCCCAAGTCATAGTCAACATGCTGTCTATTTTGTGGAGAGAAACAGTCCCTACTCCGAAAGTAGCACCACTGTGGTCACTTCTGCAACACCCCCTAGGGTTAAAATAGACTCGGATCAACTCCATAGCCAAAGGTCATGAGCCTATGAGCCTGGCTTTCCTCACCAAACTGAGTCATTTTAACCTCACTCAAGTGTCATATTCGATAATAAAGCTGTCCGGGGTGACATGGTAGTAAGGGGTGCTTTTCATTCAGGCAGACCAGAGTTTAAATTCTGGCTTCTTCACCTCTCTGAGCTTCAAGTTTCTCAGATGTAAATTTGGGATATTAGTGCCAACTTCACAGAACTGTTGCTAAGAATAAATGAGATAATGTTTAGGGACCATCTGACACAGTGCCTACCACATAGAAAGCATCCAATACATTTATAAAAATATATATATTTATATGAAAATATATATATATATATAAATTCAGTGCACCCTTACAATTCTAGAAAGGAGAGGCGCTAATGCAGAACTATGACATGTTAACTGGAAAGTGTTTCCCATTGCTCAGCCACAGCAGCCTCCAATTTTCTTTTGGAGAAATATTCCAGTGAGGAATGGAAGATGTTTCCTTGGATTAGCTATTCGGAGCCAGGCAAACCTCAAACCTTCCCCCAAGCACATAGAAGAGGATGTCAACTCCTGGTCTAAGAGCAAGAGACACAGTGGAAAATCTGGCTTTCTGCATCGTGAGATTGAAGTTGAGTGATATGGAGTAGAGACAAGGTAAACTTGAGAGAGAGAGAGATTAATTATAAGGAATTGGCTCATGTGATTATGAAGGCCGAGACAGCCAATATATAGTTCAAGTCTGTTTGAAGGCCTGAAAACCAGGAGAGCCAATGGTATAAATTCCAGTCTGAGTCTGAGTCCAAAGGTAGGAGAAAACCTATGTCCCAAGCTTGAAGATGTTCAGGCAGAGAGAGAGAATTCTTTCTTACTCAACCTTTTATTCTACTCAGGCCTTCAGTGAATTGGATAAGACCCACCCACCTTTGGGAGGGCAATCTACTTTACTCCATCTACTGATTCCAATGGTAATCTCATCCAGAAACACCCTCAAAGACACACCAGGAAGAATATTTAACAAACTATCTGGGTACTCCATGGACTAAGTTGACACCTAAGATTAACCATCACAGTAATCCCTTAGATGGCTGAGTTACACACTGCTGACATTCATTCATATACTCATTCAGTCAGTGAATCGACAAATATTTGACAGTCTCTCATGTGCTAGCCACCATACCAAGCTGAACATTCAAAGATAAATAAATACCATTGTGTCCTCACAGGTAATGTGACCTACGTGAGGATCACAAGGTCTATCGGTCACTCTGATAAACAATTATTACCTATAATGTAAAAATTGTCCTCAGAAAGCATTCTATGAGCCTTAATAACTGAAACCTTTAGTGTTTTATAGGTATGTCTAAAATATACAGGTTTTATACTTTATAAACGGAAGCCAAGCTCAAGCTATATTTTTATAGGTGAAGTCTTGAAATCCAGGGATAAAAACATGAATTATCTTCCGTGAGCTTTGGTTCTCTCTGGTGGGAGTCTCCTCGAGGGGATGTCCCACAGGTGCATCTCTTCAATTATGTCCTACTGAATATGTCTCTAGATACTTTCTGGGAAAGTGGAAATTGGAGGTGTAAGGCTAAGATTTTGCTTTACTTTCTCCACAAGCATGTTTGATACAATGCGAATGAGAGGTGTCGGTAGTAGAGAAAAGTTGAGTTCTTCCTGCCAAACAGGAAAATAAAAATGCCACCTTACATACAGGGCATTAAGCCCTATAGGAATTAAACAAATTGTATATGGGAGTGATTTAGGAATTAAAATCTAATGAAGGTGGCAGGGGGAATAGAGGCAAAGAGTGGGGTATACAACTTAATATGTCTTTTTTAGAAAATCAACTTTTTTTTTAAAGAGGAGAGCTTAGACTAATAATTTGTTCTATGTGCCCATTATCCCATTCCAGCCCTCAGCATAGTGATTTTTGAAAAAAAAAAAAAAAAGTGAGATAATGAACAAAAACAAAAACAAACCAGAACTGCCAGGTAATAGCATGTAGCAGCTAAGAATTTGGGCTCTGGGTTCACAGAGATACGAGTTAGAACCCACTTTTGTTGTTTAATAGCTGTGACACCTTGGGGAAAATAATAACCTGAAGTTTATTTTATCTGTAATGTGGGAATGATGATCATACCCAATTCTTAGGGATGATGCAAACATACATGTGGTAATACCTGGAGGGTGACTGAACCAGAGGGAGAACTTGAGCGTTAGCCCAAATAGGTTATTTCATATAATCTTTGCAGTACTGTGAGTAGCTATTATTAGCTCCATTCTATGGATGAGGGAAATGGGGCTTGCAGATTTTAAGAATTTGCTAAATCTACACACAAATCTTAAATTCCCTCCCAGCACTGCTTTAGTTGTAGAAGATTTGGGGTTGAAACACATATTTTCCACCTTCCTAATCTCAAGCTTTTGTACTATTCCATGTCACTTCCATTCTCTTGTAGAAGCTCTCTTATTCATGCTTGTTTTACTTCCTGATTTACATTCTAAACTCTCAGAAAATAGTCCAAGGCTGGACTTTGTTTGTATCACCCACACTGGCTAACTTAGTGGAGGGGATTCGTTCATCAGTATTTGTTTGACTGCTTTGTTCAATAAAAAAAAATCTCTTGCTATTTTCAGGATATTGATACATACTTTGTTAGATTTGTACCTAAGTATTTCATTTTCTTTAAAGAAATTTGTAAATGGTATTTTGTTTATAATTTCAGCTTCACGTGTTCATTTTATTATATAAAAATATGATTAATTTTAGGTATTGATCTTTACCCTATGACCTTACTGAACTCAATTAGTTCTAGCTGAGATCTTATCACTTTCTCATTTGTTTAAGAGAATTCGTAATGGCTTGTTGAATCATTTTATGGTGGTTGCTTTAAAATCATTGTCAGATCATTTTAACATCTGATTTATCTCAGTGTTGGTATTACTTGATTGTGTTTTCTTATTCAAGATGTGATTTTCCTGGTATGAAGGATGATTTCCTAGACATTTAGGCTATTATGTTAGGAGACTCTGAGTCTTGCTTAAAATTTTAATTTTAAGCATCAGTCACCCTATTTAGGTTTAGCACATAGGTCCTGCCTCCTTCTGTGAGCTGTGATTCCAATGACAATCTAATTTTCAGAGACTTTCTGGTACTGTTTTGGTCTGCTTAGCAAATTTCAAGTATACAGAACAGTCTTGTTAACTATCGTCACCATGCTGTGCATTACATCTCCAGAATTTATCTTGCATAACTGAAATTTTGCACCCTTTGGCCAACATCTCCACATTTCTTCTTCCTCCCAGCCTCTGTCAACCATCATTCTACTCTCTATTTTTATGAGATTGACTATTTTAGGCTGTTCTTATAAATGGCATCATGTAGTATATGTCCTTCTGTATTTGGCTTATTTCACTTAGCATTATGTCCTCCAAGTTCATCTATGTTGTGACAGATGGCAGGATCTCCATATAATCCAGCAATCCCACTTCGGGATACGTATTCAAAGGAACTGAAATCAGGATCTTGAAGAGATATCTGTACCCCCATGTTTACTGCAGTGCAATTCACAATAGCCGAGAAATGGAAACAAGCTCAGGGTCCATCTACAGGTCAATGGATAAGAAAATGTGGCATATACATACACTGGAATAGTATTTAGACTTAGAAAAGTTTCCTTTTTAAATGGAACGGTTTTTAGCAGCGTCGTTTAATGTTCGCGTAAGATAATCATGTAAATTGCTAAGCACAGTGCCCAGTGGTTAGTAAACATTCGGTAAGAATTAGACTTCATGCTGACACCAGTAGCAATTTTCTCTGGAACTGTTCCCAGCTTTTCCCCAAATGTGCTTCTATCAGTTTGGACAGAGGCAATCATGGAACTTGTGTCAGGGCAGAGTTCAGAAACTAATCCTGGAAAGCTGCATAGGAATATATATAATGTAAATGTATTTAAGGAACCATAGTGGATGTTTGAAAGGCAGTGTAACTAAGTACACTCTAGTGTCAGATTATCTAGATCTATGTTCTAATAGCTGTTGATTTTGTACAAATTGCTTAGTATTTCTATGCCTCAGTTTCTTCACCTGTAAATACAAATAAATGTAAATAACCTTCTTATGAGGTTATTTTAAAAATTAACTTAGAAAATATACATAGGACTGTTTTAACAGTAAGAGTTAATTAGGTTCAGTACTTTAAACATTTCTTGCACATAGGACAAATTGATTATGTGTTTGTGATTATTGTAATGAATACCTTCTAGAAAAGAAATTAAGGTTTGGAAAATTCAAGCAATTCACCCAAGACGACACAGCCAGGGAATAGAACTGGGTCTTGAACTCAGTTCTATCTGATTCCAAAGCCTGTGTTCTTTTCCATTATTTTACTTTTCTCAAAGTTGAGTAATGGACAGACTTAGAAGAAACAAAAGTTCAGTTTAATATTGATGTTGATTTAAATGATTTTTATTATAATGTTGCTAAAATGTGTGCAAATCTAAACCTAGATATAATTCTTATGCCTATAAATCATTTAATTTATAAAATTCAAACACATTTACTAATTATATGCAGACAAAAGATGCAACCCAGTAAAATTTAATTTAGTAACATTTATCTAATGTGACGGATGTTGTTTTTTACTTGAAACTAAAAACCACTCACAAAGGAACATGGTACTCACCGCTAAGGTTCGAGATCTTTTGCAGCCATCATGCCCATACATCTGTGTGCTGTGAGACTGGTCATTTTTTCCACCTCTCTTCTCTGTTCCAACTACTGCAAAAGCATAACATGATGTCATTTGGCCCTCACTTGGCAGAAATTCACCATTTACATAGTAATTCTGCCTCCTTTTTTTTTTTTTTTTTCACTTTAGCCCACGGTAAAGTAGAACTACCGGGGTATAACAAACTCAAAACAAAAACACTATTAAGGTCTTTGAGGGACTTCCCTGGTGGTCCAGTGGTTAAGACTCCATGCTTCCAATGCAGGGGGCGCAGGTTCGATCCCTGGTTGGGGAACTAGGATCCTACATTCTGCACGGCCAAAAACTGAGGAAAAAAAAAAAAAAGTCTTTGAATATGGCTACAATTATTAGTTGTGAGGTTGCCATCAGATGGTCAAAAAATATGCTTATGTACATATTTTAGATTGCCATTGATATGAAATTGCCAAATGAAAAATTCTCATGGACTCTTGGAAATATGCTCAAGAATCTTCTAAGGAACCAAAGATCTTATTTTAGGAAATTTGGAGCTGCTCTCTGATGGTCTAACTGCTGTCTCCTCCTGTCTTGAAGGAGCTTTAATTTATACCATAAATGATTTAGAATAATGTTTGAGTCATACTAAAGTCGTGCTGGCTGGAAGGAGGTAAGATGCAACACAATTACCTTTTCAAATTTTTGTACAATGCAAAGTGATGGAAGACATTCTTTCTGAACATGTAGAATCAACGATGTTGGAGAGGGATGGTTTTCGTTTATGGCTTACTTTGGTGGTTGAGAAAAAGGGAGTCACGATCATGATTAACTATTATTTCACTCATTTTAAGGGGACAATAATGACTAAGGTTTATCTGGCATGTTATCATTTACAAAGAGCTTTGTCCAACTTGATTATCTTCCAGCTTCAACCACACCCAGATGAAGACATTTCTCCAAGTAATAATCATAAATTGAGGAGCTGATATTTAAATCAGGTGCCCTAAATTTTAACTTCTCTTTGTTCTGCTATTGCAAGGCATCTCCATGAAGAGTAGTGCTACATGAAGTCTGTCCTCGACACGAGTGGGATAATACACACTACACTGTTCCCAAGTTTCTCCCTATTAGAGACAAGGAAGCCTGAGTTTTCACCAAAGTCAAAACAAAATGTTAAGAGCATGGGGCTCTAGGCTTATACTCTATCTTTATTACTTACTAACTCTGTGACTATGGAAAAGTTATGCAAACTCTCCCAGTGACAGTATTGTCATCTGAAAAATAAGGATGTCAGTGCCCTTCTTATGAGGTTATTTTAAAGGTTAACTTAGAAAATATACATGAAGAACTTGGCACAATACTTGTATGTAGCACTAATAATACAATGCTTACTCTTTGCCAGACACTCTTTTAAGAGCTTTATATATTGACTTAGTTAATCTTCATATAACAACCCTATGAGTAAGATATATTTCATCCCCATTTGACAGATGGGGAAACTAAATGAGTTATCTAAGGTCACACAGCTGGTAAGCGATGATGGTGGAATTTAAACCCACACTTCTAATCCAAACCCTGTGTTCCAGAGTCTGTGCTTATGGGAAAGTTCTATACTACTTCTCCATGCTCTAAGTAATGTAACTTGAGAAAGGGATGGTCTTTATTTAATCTCCCCATCTTGTCATCCCATCTCAGCTCTTTCCTAGAATACTACATCACTCAAATCTTTTACAGTCTTTTACCCTGATTATAGTTTTAGCTCCATCGAATCCATTTTCCTCATTGCAGCCAACATGTTGTTTAATAGAATCACTCCTCTTCCTCATTACAATCTTTCTAAGGTTAATCATCACCTTCAGTACATGACCATGATCATAGCCCTGCTTTCCTTTCCAATCTCATCACCTTCTATCTCCTCTCAAATTTGACATTCTAGGAATCTAGACTATTTGTAGTTTCCTGAACATACAATCCAGTTTTATTGTACTTTGAAGCATTTTTTTTACCTTATTGAAATGACCATATTTCTATGAATGGCTAAATCCTTCATATCTTTTAAAACTCATTTTAAATATCCCTTATATAGGAAGCCTTTTCTGAAATCCTTACTTGTACTTCCTGAAATCTAGATGTGATTATATTCACATTTCCTAAGCTAAAAAGTGTTTTAATTCTGAAAAAAAAAAAAGGCTCTCAATGATACTTGTAGTATCAATTACTGTGCAGAACTGTGACATGGGGGGTTGTATATTAGTCACTTTGGACAAATACCACAAATAATAAATAGCAACTGAGCCAAATATTATCACTAGATTTCGTTCTGGAACAATAGCAGTGTTGAGCAAATCCAGCTCTGGTTGTGTTTATGTATCAAGAAATCTTTGTATGGTGCAAAAAAAAAAAAAAACCAGAAATCTTTATATAATACTCTGTGATCAGTGAAACTCAGCACATGTTTCCCAAGACCCCGCCCTCCCACCTCTTCTTTCTTCCTCCCAACCCCCATCCCATTGTTACTAAGCTCATGTTTGTCAAGAAAAATTTGGCCTCTATGAATCTGATCTGTTTACACTTGACTCATCAAAAATGTTTTGTAAGAGAGGTTTGATGTCCAAGAAACCTCTAGAGCCTCCTCTGTGGATCTTTAAGATATTTTTTTTTCTGAGAACTGAGAGACGGTTTCTGGCCATGACATCCAAGTAAACGGGAACTTCAAATTATTTAAGACTGTTAAGGGGATCAAAATATATGCATGAACATGCTGGCATGTGCTCTCTTGTACTTCAGTTATATATCCATGTACAAGGAAGGTTTTCAATTTCTCCCTGAAGGTAAATTTCAGGAAGTGGGTAGTTGAACAACATGACCCAAGGAATCCTTAAAATATTACATAGTTCCCTGGGCCCTACTGAAATTACTTTGTCCTTGATGTCACTAACATTTCCATATCAGAAGGCACCCTCTCCCAGACAACAGCTAATCTGAATTAAGTATTCCTTTCAGAACGGCCTTTGGCTTACTGCCAGCTAAGGTAGAGCAGGGTCCTTCCTGCCAAGCCACCTGGCTCCTTGCTTCCTTGCTATACCAGGTAGTCAGGCCCAGTCAGTGGAAGAGCAAGCAAGCCCCAGAAAAGATAATGCAATCCATGTGTTCCAGCATAAATGTCTCTGTTTTTATTGCATGGCTGTAAGTCATTTATTCAAAGATTCCAAATTATATTTTAAAAGTTCAACAAATAGTTCATTGTACAACAGACTTGAGCACTTAATTAGAAACCGCAGTACTTTGCTCATTGCATGTAATATTATAATGGCCTTTTTCTTCCATTATCCAAATATTGTAGCTAATTTATCTTGTAAGATGTCTTGTGCAGTACACGACAAAAGTAGTGTGACTATATACAAGTTAGACAATTAGGCCTGATTTGAGAAAAGGGTTTTCAAGAACACTTCCTTAATATTTCTTCCTGGCCACTTTCTCTAATCCCTAGCAAACCACAGGATGTCCTAACCTTAAAACCTACCACAACAGCAACAAAGCCCCCGTCTGGTTACTAAACACTCTTGGAAGCTTCTTTTTGGAAACCCACTTTCAGTTTTCTGCCACTGCAAGTCACTAGAGGAAAATCATCTTATTGTTTCAAAGGCAGAGAACAGAAATTGAATCCAATCACCTCTTTGGATGTGTTGATACCCTGACATCCCGATTTATCATTTCTAAACCCTATTGTCCTCTTGCACCACTCAGTAACCTTTAGAGACAGAAGGAGATGGTCACATATTCTCTGCCTCTGAATATATGGATGAGAACTAGAAACACAGTTACTTAATGCCAAACAGCTGGATATGTGAATACATCCTGATGTTTCCTTTCTTTATTCCATTTTCAGCCAGCTGTTTGGCATTACACAGACAACACCTAATCTTTCTAAAAAGAGTTTCAAAAATATTATGACTCTTTAAATTGTGAAGATGGGAAAACAAAGACTTAGAAAGATATAATTGAAGTCTATGCAATCATGAAGGATTTAAATAAACTGAATATAAACTCATTCATAGATCAGAATGCTAGAAACATTCTTTGAAATCTGAGAAAGACTTTAAGCCACAAACAAAAGGACAACCGAGTTAAGAATAAACATATGGAACTTGTTACCCTAGAGGTAGGGAATGAAGATATACATACTAATTCAAAAATATTTTTATATGTTCACAGATGATCGACAGAGTTATTAAACGCAACGAAAATATTTTGGATACATTGTTAACTTTTTGACACTGGTGTCATGGAGGACAATTCTGACTTTTAGCACAGGAGTAAACTGTCTGTATCCATACATTGTGTTGGTTGAAATAAAGTCTGGCAATTGTGACTTGCATGGTAGCTGCTTATCATTATTTGTTGAATGAATATTAATATGTATAGTACTTTCAAGTACATAAACTCTTGCATATGCATTCTCATTTTTTTAATCCGTATTATAATCTTTTGATATTGAAACGGTAGAAAATTCCCCAGAGAACTGAAATGGAGGTAGGTGGAGAGAGAAGAATTATGGGAGAGTAATCACACTTTTGGGCTCTGCAGTCAGAACCGCCTAGAATCCTGGCTCTACAAATCACAGGCTTTATCATTTTAGACAAGATACTTAAACTCTCCAAACCTAATTTCCTTTTAGGTAAAATGAAAATAATGAAAAGTCTACTTTATAGTGTTTCTGTGAGAATTAATGAGATATCCCATATAAAGCATATTGTCCAGTGTCTGGCACATAGAAAATATTCAATAAATATTAGCTATTTTAAAGATAAGAAAATTTATTTGCAAAGCTATTAAGTAGTCTATCCTCCACAACATGGCTTGTAAATCATAGTACTGAGAATCAAGCAGAATTCTTTATATTCTGGTGTGTTTGTTCCACGTGCATGGCATATGCTATTTGGCCAAAGACAAAAGACTAGACCGAGTTGCCCAAGGAGAAAGAAGCCTGGCATTTGGTATTTGAATGAGTTCTCCCATACAATGACAAATATAAACTCTTATAACTCATTAAGTATTGTATATTTTAAGTGGACTTCTGTTGGTTTTATGATAAAAATATCCAATTTATCTCTGATCGATGATAGTCAACTGTATGTTTGGATTTGTGAGCTCACTACCATCATCTTGGCAATGTTTACCATTTACTAAATAAATTCTATCTACAGTTTTAAGTAACAACAAAGATTTGCATTTATATGAGAGGCCTTCTGTTTAAAAGAGGATTAGACAAAATGATATGGAGGAAACATTGCAGAAGTGTTTCTTAACATCTATTCCTCAAATGAGACCAACATTGCAGAACAAATTTAGCATGAAAATTAATTCATGTCCTTTCCAAGATGTCTTGAAAAATGAGCCAGCTAATGTGTTTGGATAATAGAAAAAAAAAAAAAGATCAGCTCGGTGCTTTGTGACCACTAGAGGAGTGGGATAGGGAGGGTGGGAGGGAGACTCAAGAGGGAGGGGATATGGGGATATATGTATACAATAGCTGATTCACTTTGTTATACAGCAGAAACTAACACAACATGGTAAAGCAATTTTACTCCAATAAAGATGTTAAATTAAAAAAAAAAAAAAAATAGAGGGCTTCCCTGGTGGCGCAGTGGTTGAGAATCTGCCTGCCAATTCAGGGGACACGGGTTCGAGCCCTGGTCTGGGAAGATCCCACATGCCGCGGAGCAACTGGGCCCGTGAGCCACAATTACTGAGCCTGCGCGTCTGGAGCCTGTGCTCCGCAACAAGAGAGGCCGCGATGGTGAGAGGCCCGCGCACCGCGAAGAAGAGTGGTCCCCACTTGCCGCAACTAGAGAAAGCCCTCGCACAGAAACGAAGACTCAACACAGTCATAAATAAATAAATAAATAAATAAAAGAACGTGAATTTCTAGAAAAAAAGATCCTCTGTAATATTCTTTTCAATAAAATATAATCACCCCAAGTATTTCATCTACAGCATGATTATTTGCAATTAAGCCTAGCATGTGTTTAGCCGCTGTAGATTTCATATTTCCCTCTCTCTAAATACAAGTAAATTACATAGTATGATTATTACGTAGTATGGGGCACCTTGATCCCAACTGCTTGCTTTATCTTCACTACAACATCTCTTCCTTCACCACAACTACCACGTGGAACATTTATCTGGTGGTGCAAACAAAAGAGGGTATTATAGGTGGGAATTGTGTCAGTTGATCCTTGCTATGTAACAATCACCCCAAAACACTTTGTCTTAAACAACAAAATTTATTGTTTCTGATAATTCTGTGAGTTGGCTGGGCAGTTCTAGTCTGGGCTCATGTAGCAGCTCATCTGGGACCAGGTGGTCGGGATGGCATTACTCACAGGTCTGGTGCTTGGATCAGTGACAGCAGGGTGACAGGCCACATGTCTCCCATTATCACACAGCCTCGGCCAGACTTATTCACATGGCGATGGTTGTAGTATTCCCAAAAGCACCAGGCAGAAAAGTCCCAATAAATAAGTGATTTTCCAGCCTTTGGTGGTGTCACATTGTTTATTGTCACATTGGCCAAGCAAGTCATAAAGGCAAGAGCAGAATAGAGGGGTGGTTACATAGACTTCCACTCTTAGTGGGAGGAGTTGCAAGCTCTCATTTCAAAGAATGTGATATTAAGAGATGGGAAGAGTTTAGGTGATGTTTCCTCCCTACCATAGACTGTCCATGACTCTATTCTATTCGAATTCTCTCCCAGAAGTTGTTCTGCACTTTACAAAGAAAATTCACAATCCTCCTTTATTTTATCCTCTCAAAAATTGTAGAAGGAAGATTAACGGAGAAGATATGCACTTAAGTTTTAACTTTTAAACAATTAGCTGTGTGACTTATGTCCAGTCACTTGATCCCTAATTATCAGATAGTATTACAACAGCTTCTGTGCTATAACATTGAGAGAATTAAACTGGATGATTCTGTGTAAATTATTTAGCACAACACTCAAATGGTTAGCTTTTAAGCTTCCATTTAAAAATACTCTCTGAGCACTTACCTCGTTCCTATGAATCAATATAGACTATTTCTTTTTTTTTTTAACATCTTTATTGTAGTATAATTGCTTTACAATGGTGTGTTAGTTTCTGCTGTATAACAAACTGAATCAGCTGTACGTATACATATATCCCCATATCCCCTCCCTCTTGCGTCTCCCTTCCACCCTCCCTATCCCACCTCTAGGTGGTCACAAAGCACCGAGCTGATCTCCCTGTGCTATGCGGCTGCTTCCCACTAGCTATCTATTTTACATTTGGTAGTGTATATATGTCAGTGTTACTCTCTCACTTCGTCCCAGCTTACCCTTCCCCCGCCCGTGTTCTCGAGTCCATTCTCTACGTTTGCGAGTATAGACTGTTTCTAAGGATTAGTTAAGGAAATAGTATTGAGCCAAATTCTGTACCTTATTCTAGCTTTTATCCTGAGGCAAGTTACTGAACATTTTGGATCTTACGTTGTTTTCCTCACCTGTAAAATAAGCATAAAAATAATTACATCTGCCTCATAGGGTTGCTGTGAAAATTACATAGAAATAATTAGAGAAATGTCTGGCACATAGAAATACACAACAACTGATAACAATTATTATAATGTCAGAGTATTGGAGTAGAGACTAGATATTTGTAGATGAAAATATTCATTAAAGATGTCCTCATGTATATTACAGCCTATTGGAAGAGTAAGACATTGAAAAAGTTCAACACATCAATAAATAAAAATTACAAATTGTGATTAGTGCCATGATAGAAAATATTATGAAGAAGGAACATAGGCAAACTTCTGATCATGTGATAGTGATAGGTCTCACTGGTGAAGGAATTTTTAAGCTAAGAATTCAAGAATCCAAAAAAGTTGAGATTCTTTACAGAAAATAAAAATTATAGTTAGAGAAGTAAAGCAACTTGTTCAAGGCTGTACAAGGCAGATATAAATAACGCAGGAAGTTTCTATGCGATAATACAACTGCTCCAAACATTATTGGCTCTGGGAGCAAATGTTGCTGAGCTCTGAGTGAGCTGGACAGCATCTCAAAATGTAAACTTCACCCCTCTGTGGGTTGCCCTCCTATTCACCTTATCCAGCTCATGAAATCTCTAACCTGAAGACTGAAAAAACCTAGAAAATGGATTTTGACATTAAAAGCTAATAATTCTGTCCTTTGTTGTGGTCCACAATCCTGCCATGTAAAAATTCAAAATATTCCTCAAACTAAAAGGCCAAGATTGTCACAATGTACAAAACTGTCAGGCCCAACTATATACTGTCTACTCCATCAGAGACACATTTAACATAAAAAGACACAGATATGAATAAAGAAAGTAAATGGAAATAAATATATTATGCAAGCAGGAAGCATAAGAAGGCAGAAGTGGCTATATTAATATTAGATAAAATAAATTTTAAGGCAAAGAGTGTTACCAGATTAAAATAGAGATATCACACAACAATAATGATCCCAGTTCATCAGAGACCATAAATGTGTGTATTTAATACCAAAGCTGCAAACACTGACAGAAAGAAAGGGAGAATAGGCAATCTTACAATCATAGCTGGAGATTTTATTACCTTTTTTGCAACAACTGATAGAACTGGACAAAAAAAATCAGAAAAGACAGAGATAACATGAACAACATTAATGTGGCCCTAACTGATACTTATGCCACAAAAGAACTCAATAACTGCGTAATACACATTCTTTTGACTTGCTCGTGGTATATTCACCAAGCTCTAAAAAAAAGGTGCTTCAAAAATAGTACCATGGGGCTTCCCTGGTGGCGCAGTGGTTGAGAATCTGCCTGCCAATGCAGGGGACACGGGTTCAAGCCCTGGTCTGGGAAGATCCCACATGCCGCAGAGCAACTAGGCCCATGAGCCACAACTACTGAGCCTGCGCGTCTGGAGCCTGTGCTCCGCAACAAGAGAGGCCGCGATAGTGAGAGGCCCGCGCACCGCGATGAAGAGTGGCCCCCGCTTGCCGCAACTAGAGAAAGCCCTCACACAGAAAAAAAGACCCAACACAGCCAAAAAAAAAAAAAAAAAGAAAGAAACAACATACTCCAAACCAATGATAGATTGCTCCAGGCAAGGGGAGATGAAAAAAAAAAAAAAAAAAGTACCATGTATATATATACAATAGAATATTACTCAGCCATAAAAAGGAATGAAATAATGCCATTTGCAGCAACATGGATGGACCTAGAGATTATCACACTAAGTGAAGTAAATCAAAGACAAATATCATATGATATTATTTATATGTGGAATCTTAAAAAACGATACAAATAAACTTATTTACAAAACAGAAGTAGACTCACAGACATAGAAAACAAACTTATGGTTAACAAAGGAGAAAGTGGGGGGAGGGATAAATCAGGAGTTTGGGATTAAAGATACACACTACTATATATAAAATAGATAAACAACAAGGACCTACTGTATAGCACAGGGAACTATATTCAATATCTTGTAATAACATGTAAAAGAATCTGAAAAAGAATAGATTATATATAGGCATATGTATAATTGAATCATTTTGTTATACACCTGAAACTAACACAACACTGTAAGTTGACTGTACTTCAGTAAAAATATTTTTAAAAATGCTATCATGAAAGGCCATAGTTTGAAGCACAAACTTAAAAAAAAATAACAATTAATGGCATTCTTTCTTTACACATGAAATTAAATTAGAAATTAATAATAATAACATATGCAGAAAATAATCCCAAACATTTGGGTAATATACAGCACACTTATAAAGAATCCACTACTAAAAAAAAATTACATATAACTCAAGTCTAATCAAGAGAAAAACATCAGACAAATCCCAGTTGACAGACATTGTATAAAATACCTAATGAATACTCCTGCAAGCCGTCAAGGCCATCAAAAACAAGGAAAGTCTAAGAAACTGCTACCAAAAGAGATGATGACAATATAGTTGAAATAAGGACTAGCTTAGAAATCAGGCAGACATGGTTCAAATCTCAGTTGTGAACTTTCTAGCCATATGAACCTGAGCAATGCAGTTCCTCTCTGTAACTGTTTCCTCAACTGTAAAATGAGAATGTAAATGCATATCTTGATGACCTGTTGCCTGCTATGCCTGGGCAGCCATTGGCAGAACTTTTCCCTAACCCAGAATTTTTCCCAAAATAACCCCCACTTGCTGCCAGGAAGACTCCCGTACAGGCTGTCTCCCTTTGCTTTAAGCTGCAAAGGGCTGGGGGAGACTAGAAGAGTTCTGGGTTTTTTTAATACTGTGTATGAAACTAGGGAGGCTTGTTGAAAGCAGTGAGATATACTATAAACTTAGCAAGTATCATCTCAATTTGTAAACTCACATCTTTAGGAGTTAAAAAAACTTAATTTTAAAATAAAAGGAATAAGAAATGGTAAACTGGATGTTCCTCTACTGTTTCAAAATCAAATAGAGAATTTAGTTGATAGGTGGGTTCAAGAAAAGACTCCTTCTTTGAACTATTTAAACGATTTGGCTCATATCTCCTCCTCTCCTATGCAATTTTTTGTTCTCCTATTATAGTGCTTATCTCCGTGGAAGTCCTATGGGACATCCCTCCTTGTCCCCTTCCCTCCTTGTCTCTCCTTCCTTTCTTCCCACCCTCTCTCCCTCCCTCCCTCTCCCTCACCCTCCCTCCCTTCCCTTCCCTCTCCCTCTCTCTCTCCCTCCCTCTCCCTCTCTTTCTCTCTCTCTCCCTTTCCATCTTCTTTCCTCTCTCTTCCACTGCAGCTTGAGCTTTTGAAAGGCAGACCCAGTATTTGGCTCCTTGTTTTGTGTCCTGCCACTTAGCACAGATTCTGTTGTATGATAGGTGTTCAATCACTGTTTCTCATTTGAATTGATCATTATAAACAAATTTCTTGCAGCTGGTATGGACCAGAGCCTTTTCCATTGGAAGTTCTTCCTGAAAAACACATGGATCATGGGGGAGGACAGAGTAAGTAATCTAACCTAAAAGGTTGTGAAGCTCCATGACACACCCAGAATGCAACAGTCCAAATATGAATTCAGTCCTTGGCTTACTTTTCTTTGTTGGCTTCAGAACTGACCTTGAGTCATGGAGCAGACCGTGATACAAATAGAACAATTTTTTGTTGTTGTTCTTGTGTTTTCTTTTTGTATTCTGCAATAAAATCCAGAAGTGCCTTTTCAATGGATCACTGAAAAAATCATAGTAGAATATTATGGTAAAAAATTAAATATATACATATACAAATTAACAATAGTGCTTAAAAATAAAATGCCCCAGGGGCTTAGCAAACCCTTCTAAGAGCTTCAGTAAAACTCACATTCTGACATCCATACTCCTACCCTTAGATATATATAGCATAAGAGGAACATGGACATGATGGAGGTTAGACAGAAGATTTCAGCATGAATGGCCTAAGAAAGAATCAAGAAACTTAAATATTTTAAAATAGAATAAATTTTGCAAAAAATAGTTTTTTATACACATATATATGTATATATATATGATATATCCTTAACTATTCAGTAGAAGTAGTCATAGATATATGAGTAATAATTATAACAAAACTAACATATTGGACACACATTATCTGTCAGGCATTGTACTCAGGCTTGTGTATTATCTTATTTAATCATCAAATAAATTTGGGTCATATAAAATTGAATCTTAAGGACATGAAATAAATTTTCAAAGCTGTGTACATATTAAGTAGCAGGGCCAGTATTCAAACCCAGAAAATCTAACTTCATAGCCCTCAGTCTTAATCACTCTAATATGTTTAGTATATTTAGTAGATATAATAACACTGAACCCAAAATATTGTAAAATCCAGATGCAAATTTAGGAAATTCACTGTATACAAGAATAACAGTTAATTTTTATTTTTTAACATCAAATTGGATGAATATTAAAACACAGGACCTCACCTGTTTCCTACATAAATTTGCAGTGAATGGTAGTCAAAAACTAAATACAATCCCTTGTCAGGCAAAAGAGTTGTAAGGTCCATAAAACACAAAAATACCTTTTTCAAGTTCTCTTCTCCCGTTCAAATTTACATAAGTTTACAAAGTAACTTTTTCAGCAATCACAGCCCTTATAGCCAGTTTTGAAATAAATTAACTTTAGAAGCAGGTCTTTGAATTTCTGTAATATAGTGTGTTAAATCAATATTTTATAAAATATTAAGCTTATAATTTGTCTTGCCCTCTTTAATCAAATGCATTAATAATAGCAAAAATAAAGATTATGACAGAAACAATGGTAGGCTTTTACTCCATCATTTTCTTTTCCTGGACATGTATAAAGACTTCATTTCCCAGCCTCATTAGCTGTAAGATCAGGGTGATTTGACTGAATTCTGGCTAATGAAATGGAAGTTGAAAAGTTGTGCACTAACTTCTGTGCCTGGACCTTAAAATATTTTGTGCAATCAGATTTTACTTCCCTTTTATTAAGTGATTGTGGAGACCACATGTTGCAGCCTTACAAGATGGACTCAGCCTGGAGTTACATGAGAGAAAATCACCAACAAAAGCGTACCCACACTGTATTCTAATGTGCATAAGAAATAAACTTATTATGATAAGCCAATGAAGACTCATTGTTACTACAAGGGAGAAAGGACTACTCAGGCTAACGCAATTGCTAATAATATTTTAATGAGACAAACTGTTTTTGGAATATTATTAAATGTAATAAAATTATTAATGTAATTTTATTTTATCTTTATGTAATGATTTTTAAATTTATTTTTTTTTTGCATAGGTCTGATAATATACATATCTTCTCAGTAGTACAAATATACATATGTTTGGGTTGCATGATAAAGATACTTTTTCTTGATGAAGAAGCAATCAAAAACATTTGGAATTAACTTAAAATATATGCTTCATTAACACATTTTCATCACCAGCTATTTCACTATCAATAGGACACTCTTAGACGTATTATTTTCACAAATCTGATCCATATATCTAGGTCTTAAAAGACAAGAAAATGAATGTCAGTTGTATCTTACTTCCACACACCACTCCTAATCTTCACCCACTCTTAGTTGATATAGGTCACCATACCCAAACCAATGACTTAGTAGAGAACGTCAGTGCCAAGGAATTAAACCATGGCTGAAGACAATGTCCTCCAAACACTCATATCCTTTAGGTTCTGTAATGTATAAGCATTATATTTGAGAAATAAGGACAGAAACAATAATTAAGTTTCCAAAGGAAAAAAATTAAAAACAAGTAGATGCAAATTTTCATCTTAGATATATAGGTATATCTACATACACATACATACCTAAACACATGCACACAGACACAAATGTATGATTGTATACTTACACATATATTGGGTATTCATTTTATAGAATCAGAAAAAAAAATTTTTTTATCCTAGGGATTTTCCTACTCAAACTGAAAATAACTAGAGGTAAAATTGAAATGAATCTTAGCTGCAAGGAAAAATTGAGGGTCTTGGGTCTCATTTTCTTGAGTTAAGTCAAGAGCAATATTTGTTTCAAGAGTCTGATAGAAAATTTTTGTCCTATTCAAGTTCAAAAGCCAAAGACAGTCAATATTCTAGCTCTTAACAGCCATACATCTTTCAAGAATAACTGGTAAGCTCAAAGAGAGTGTCTGCTCAAGGGTTAGCTCCAGAATGTATTCATTTTGAGAACTTTGTGGCTCTTTAAAGTCTAGGATTAAAAGCAGTAGGAAGAGTGGCCTTTGAAATCTTTGAAACCGTTGACAGCTGTGAGCTCTCTGAGACCTCTTGGTCACAATAACATCTACTGAGTACACTCTTGGACATATCTCACTAGAAGCTCTCACCCTATCATCTGATCAAAAGTTTGACCTTTTAGGTCACTTTGTGAGAGTTTCAGATGTTCTTTTAAAAAGGCAAGGCCAACATTTCAACACAACTAAAACTATTTGAAAGTGTTCAGGGTATATGATGGCTCTCTCTCAACTTGAAGGAAACATCTCCTACAGTAGTGCTTTTACCTCATTAGTTCTCAAAGCAGTGGTGCTAGGGACTGAGTAAATGTGTTCCTTCAAAATTCTTATGTTAAAGCCCTAATCACCAATGTGATGGTATTTGAAAGGAGAGCCTTTGGGAGATAATTAGGTCATTAGGGTAGAGGTTTCAAGAATGGGATTAGTGCCCTTATAAGAAGAGACATGAGAGAAATGATGTCTCTTTCTGCCATGCAAGGATACAGCAAGAAGGTGGCCATCTGCAAACCAGGAAGAGGACTTTCAGCAGACCCTGAATCTGTTGGCACCTTGATCTTGGACTTCCTAGCCTCCAAAAATTAATGCTTATTGTTTAAGCCATCCAGTCTATAGCATTTTGTTATAGCAGCTAACTAACGAAGACAAATGGTGATCAAACAACCAAGCACTCTTAACATAGCAAGCTACTTTTAGATGCAAAATATATGTTATAAATGTCCTAAGTTGATTGCACAGTGTTAGGAAACCAATTTTGCAATTTTCTGCCATCTTTACTTGGTAGAAATGACTCAGTTCATATTAAGAGGAACTATAAATCTCTTATCTCTCTTGGTCAGTGGATTTGCCTCTTCATTAGAGAGATGGCATTTTGGTGGGATGTCATGTATTATTAGTCAATGTAGAAATTTTTATAATTCAAAATGTAACTAAAGGCAGGGAAGGGACAAATGTTCTCTTGGCATAATAAGGTCATAGTTACTCATTCATAAGTAATAAAGTTTTCACAGTAAAGTGTGTATGAATTTTTTTGTTCTTTGGATTGTTTGGGAGGATTTATACTGTTTCAGAAGGAAGTGGTGAGATGTGTTTGATTTTAGGTACTCTATAAAATGCCAGATGTCACCCCAAGTGCATGTTCTTCTCATATCATCTTGTTTCTATAAGAGAGCAGCAGCCTGAAAGTGCTAAAATCAGAGTCCATCCCTGGCACTTATGGAACAGCTATCATTAGGCCAGGGAGGGATAGCGGAGAAAGCCACTGAAACCTAAGACTAGAGCATTTACAAGACACAAAAATGGGTTAACATGAACTGAGATTTTATTATTTGAATTAAAAAGCACAGTTCCTTAGGATCTGCCCTTTTCTGGACACACACAAAAGATAAAAGAGGATGATGTGGTTAAAGGGAGAGAGAACTTCCAAATATTAGATAGAATGGTACAGGTAAATGTCCCAGAAGTATGTCATACCCACATTAATCTCTCTCTGTGAGGATAGAGAATAGACCAATATCGCTAAGGTGACAAGAAAAGAAGGGATGGACACATGGCTTACATAGTGCAATTTTTCTTTCCTACCTTGAATGTTTGACTGCTAAAAAAACCAAACCAAAACAAACAAACAAAAAAGATTATGGTAGGTGTATTAGTTTGTTTGAACTGCCATGACAGAATACCACAGACTGGGTGGATTGAACAACAGAAATGTATCTTCTCACAATTCTGTAGGCTGGAAGTCCAAGATCAAGGTGCTGGCAGGGTTGGTTTCTGGTGAGACATTTCTTCCTGGTTTGCAGAGGCCCACCTTCTCATTGTGTCCTCACCTGGTCTTTGTGCACAAAGAGAGAGGTCTCTGGTGTCTCTTTCTCTTTTTATAAGGACACCAGTCCTATGGGATTAGGGACCCTTACGACCTCATTTAAACTTAATTACTTCTTTAAAGGCCCCATCTCCAAATAGAATCACATTGGTGGTTGGACTTCAACATATGAATTTTGAGGAGACATAATTAAGTCCATAACAGTAGGAGATGTCATGTTTAAAAAAGAACTAAAACTTTTTCAGGATAAAAGGGTAGAATAGCAAATGAAGCCGGGGGTTAAATTATTGCAAATAAATATATTTTGTTAGGTCCTGACTAAATATATTCGTTCAACTTATTATGAATTTTCCAATGACCAAGGTAAAGATGTGAACAACATCAGTTATGGAGCCCACAATCTCAGTAAAGTCTTATTTGCTTTCAGGAGAAACAAAGCTTTTCTTAGAGTCAAGGCCTGAAAGATACCATTTTGATAACACCTTAAGAGTTCAAGCAAAAGCCAGTTAAATAACATTGTGTCTTATTGTCTCTTTCACTGGTAACTGCTAGAATAAAGACAAATCAAACATTCAGTAAAAGTGTTTCTATGAAAGGTCCACACAATGTGGGCCAAATGCATAGCTTTTGGTGATACTTTTGATAAGCTGGGTCCAACAATTTTTATTTATATATCTAAAATAAGTAACAATGAGTAGTATAAAATTAATTTCCATATTCTGACCTTTGCTAATCAGAAAAGTATACTATTGTGCATATTTTTAACAAAAAAGAAAGATAAAAAATTCTAAATAATATGGACACAAAGAGGCTTCTTCTTCTTATGTCTGTTCTCCATCCAAATGCTCAATGTTATTTTTATTTTACAAATTTGGGAGGGCAGTTTGAGGACGTCAGAGCAATTTGTGGCTTACTTAAACTGTATCTGAAATTCTTGAGGTTGTATAAAAAAGTGAAGAAATAAACACATGGATAAAATAATTTATTACAAAAGGACTTCAGCATGACCAGGGATGACTACATGACCCAGCAGCCCTGTTTATAAACTAAAAGTTCCTGAACTTAAGGATTGGCTTCTAAAAAGGAAATGACCATTTCTGTGTTAGTTTAATAAACCTCAAATTAAAATGTTATATTAATTGTTGTGTGTATTTGGAACTTCAGTACCAAATAGTTACTTACTCTAGATGGTGACATTATGCACAAGGTTGGCTTCTGGATATAACCCAGGGACCCAAGGATCTCTCTTTAACCTAAATATTAAGCCACCTAATTTGCAAAAGTGGTCACTTTTTCTATCTATGAATCACCAGTTGGGGGAAAAAGTAAGTGTTGGGGCCACTAGCTCCCAGAAGCACGATTAAAATATATGTTTTTATCAGTGAGTATATGCTTTCCTAGCCTTTGAAAAATTCAACATCTATTTATTCAATTAGTAACCATCCCTCTAAAATGCAGGGAAAACCTTGACCAAACACAGACAATGAAAAATACACAGAGTGCGTTCAAAGGAGAGTCTGTGTTTCCCCAGGCAGCAGAATGACCTGATCAGAAAATATTGAGCCCAGATGATGTATCAAGGCTCTCTTTGGTCCAATCCCAAATTTCTTTTCTCTTTTTTGCTCTCCCTAAGTGAAATAGCATTTAGGAGTTAACCTGTTCAACTGATCATCTCCAGAACACACATTTAGTATTTTCTATAGTTGGAAATTTCAGGGAAATATTGATGTTAAAGACACTTCTGTGTGCAGTGTGACCTTTGGGACTATTTTAATGTTTTATTATTATTTAATCAATATGTGTTTTCATCTTGTTTCCTGAATGAGAATGAAGCTCATTCAGGGTAGTTATTTGTCTCACACTTCTTTAAATTTGCTGTAAAGACTAGAAATGATGTACTGCACACAGGGAAGAGCACGGCCAGGAGGAACACGCTTGGGTTCTGGGATCGATTCTAATTCTCACTCTGCTAGTCCTGTCACTAGCTATGTGATTTCTGGTCACTTATTTAACCCTCCTGAGATATAATTATTATTCTCAGAACATGCTGGGGTGTGTGGGAGAGTGGAGTTAGCTGACTGGCTACTAGTGAACAAGAGGTTTAGTGCAAACGGCTGATCCCATTTACATGGGTTTGAGGTTTGAGTGCTCTTGGCTTTGTTTGCAGAAACCTTTCTTCAGAGACGTTCAGCTTTCAATACCTTTAAGAAAATGCATTGAGAAGATCAAGGGAAGGATCACTTTTAAGCTGAGTGCAAAACCCAAAGCTCACTTAGATATCCTTGGCTTATTCCACTACTGGATAGACTTATGTTCTTGGGCAAAGACAACTGTTTTTCCTGGCTCTCTTCCTCAAATATGCAGACAAATCCTCGATGGCAGCAACAGCTAGAGAAGAGTTTATAGCCAACTCTGTTAAAGGAAGTCGGTAATACAAGTCCTGTTTACTGGTGCCAAATTGCATAGTTGGTCCAATATTAGAAAAAAAGTTCAGCATCCAAGGGTTTCTATTGACCACTGTGAGTGATTTTACTTTTTCGAATCAAAGTTGTTTACTGCAATGCTTCAGGTAGGGCTTGTCCAGAGTAATTTTGAAAAAAATAATGAATAGAGGTCTTGTTTGTTTTTGTTTGTTTGTTTAAGGCCTACTTTTACATACCTGGCATTACAGTGACCAACACACAGAAAGAGGGATTCTACTAAATGTACTGAAGGGGCTGCTGGAAAAGATGTAGGGATGTTAAAGATGAAAAAAATAGAACAGTGGGGGAAAGGGTAAAATGGTATACTTTATATTTGAACTCGTATAACTAACTGATTATTGATGGTCATTCAGTGAAAAACCTTGATTTGTGTTTTGGGGGGCCAGTCTTGCTCTTCCAGTCTTCATCTTGAAAATCCTCCCCTCCCCCACTACCATTTCAGCTGCTGTTGTCCATTGTAGCTGTCAGTGTTCTGCAACACTAGGTTAAATATTTGTATAGTAGCTTGAGATTGGATTTGTTTCTTTCTGTGACCATTATGTTGTCATGGCAAAAGTCTTGTGTAATATGAGAACCATAATTTCCGTTTCACAAAGAAAATAATGATTCTTCAAGCTGACTTAAAGGACTCAACAATTTAAATGAACAGCAAGAAACCCATACTTATGTATCTCTCGAATACACTTGATTTGTATACATCTAAGGAAGTATGGCTAACTGGTATCTTACGTTATAACATAGTCCCATCTCCCCAGCATTTGTCATGGAAGCATTTGTTCATTATTTCATAACACAAGTTCTTTTAACAACCTGGAGATAGTTCCATTAAGAAATTCAGAAATTTCACCAGGATTCATGGAGAAACACATTCCTTTATGCCCTGGTTTTGAAATTACTTACCAAATCAGAGTCTTTGGAATTTCCATAGCTTAAGCAATTGTTGTAAAAGAAACTTAGTATACTCCTGATATTCAATCCACTTTGCTTTCTGGATGAATGCAAAATTAATGTTTTTTGGTGACAAATTATCTTATTTGGAATTTATAGATGTTTTCGTCAAAAGTACTGACTACAGATTCAAAACAATAATAATTTTTTAAAAAGCAGTGTTCTTCTTATGCATGGGATAACACGGTTCAAATCAAAAATTTTGCCTCTCCTTTGTTTACGGTGTACAGGCTTCAAAAAGGTGGATCTATTTTTTGAACAACAATTTTTTTTCCCCACAATTCTGTGGTTTGCAAGGTGGTTCTACTGGGTTTGCCTGGACTCTCTCAGGCAGTTGCAACCAAATAGCAGCTGGATTGATTGGGCTGGGAGACCCCAGATGACTTCATTCACATCTCTGGTAGCTGGTGATGCCTGTCAGCTGGGGTACCTCAGTTCTCCTTATCTGGACTTCATCCACAGGACCGCACAGATCAGTTGCTGCCCTTCTGTTTGTTCTCCCCATTTCCTTTCCTTCTCCATTATTTTGCAGCTCCTTATTCCTCAGGGTGCTTGAAATATTTTTTAAGTTCTCTAATCCAATTCTCATGTGAAGGATGTGGCTATCTCACGCCTTCTTACTCTTCTCATACTACGCTAGATCCATGTTGTTTTCTTAGCTCCCCCCCCCCCCCCCACTTATTTTGACAGCTTCTATCACCTTTGGGACCAGCTTGTATTTCTGTTCTGTGTCTATTCATGCTTTGGAGTGAAACTGCAAAATAGAAAAACATGGCAAATTTTACATGACTAAGTATTTAATTTGCACAGTCCTGAGTTTTGTACTATGATTCTCTGCAGAGGACTACCTTACTTCTATGTCCTTTAAAGGATTTTCTTTTATTTTTTATTTTTAAAAACTAGATGCATTTCTCTATTTTATTTTGGAATATGTACTTCTTGATGTCAACTAAAAACATCCTACAGTTTATCTGCCTTCTTTCTAGATTTTTCCTCTCTCAATAGGGAAATAAGAGCCAATGGTCCACTCCAAGAAAAGCACAACCAGATCCAAGTGAACACAGCTTCTTTAAAGGTCCTGCCAATGAACCACACTATCTGCTGCTGTCATTTAAGCACTTTGACACCCACCTGGGGCTATTGTCACAGGTGCCTATTCTCTACTCCATTCAACTTTTAAGGGTCTACAAATGGTGTCCAGGATTCAATGTAATCAACATACTGAAAAATAAGAGAAGTGCCCAACAGAAACAAACTGAGAGTGTATTATAGCTGTCATCATGAAAGCCACATTTCTAATTATTTTACTGAGGAAGAGTGAGAGCTGCAAACTTTTTTTTAAAAGACCATGTCCCTGAACAGCAAATATCATGAAAACCTCAAATCATCAAATAATAAACAGAATTGTTAAGCACTGTATGAAAGTCCTCTTATTTTAAGTAATATTGCCCCTAATCACAAGTAAAGACAATATGAATTAGATTTGCCTCTTTGAATTAACTGTGGTGAGTTGTAACTTACATGATTATCTTACCTTGAACATTTTTGCTACTATTTATTTTTAAATTGTTATTGCCTGAGCTCTGTCCATTATCTCGAGTAAAATTCATTTCTCAACTCTCAATGCAAAATTTTGTGTTAATTTAAGATTAAAATGGCATGGAGATTTAAATATAATGCCTTTTTCCTCCAAGGTCAGAATAGATTGAGGATCAGTAAAAGGGAGAAATTAAGAAACCTGACTTCATTTCAGTCTATTGCTTGGAAATAGCAAAAGGACCTCATCTGTCCTGGGAACTTTCCAAGTATTTATTGTTATTTATGTTTATTATTTCCAAGAGACTTTTCCCCGAAGAGCTCTGGGATCTTATAACAATTTTCATATTTTCTAAGCAAAAATAAATAAATAAATAAATAAATTGAAACGTGTTGAGAAAAGAATATGGATAGAAGGAGATATTAAGAGTATAGAAGAAACAATAATTAAACCAAAATAAACAAGACAAATAAGAGAGTTTGAAACTCGGTTGGGTAGTGATTGAGGATGGACACTGTCCAGTGGGGAGAGTTGAGGTTTTAGAAGTCCAGATATTTTCTAGAAAAAGTGATTTTTATTTATTTTGAAGAGGAAAAAAAATATTTTTGAGGGTAAATAGATGTAAAAGAGCTACGTTCTACATTTACAAGGGATTACAAAACAGAGCAATGATGACCTTGCAAATAATTTCTAATTTAAAATGTGTGGGGATTTCATATTTAAAAAGGTCATTATTAATACATTTTTCTTCTCAAGTATTTTAAAGTTCTTGAGGCATGATACAGTTATGTGGGGGAAATTTACCTATAACAAGCATCATTCTGTGACCTCTGCTCTGGCCTACAGAGTGTTGAGTTAAGGAGAAGACACACTACTTATCCTACAAGAAAATCGGAAGATCTGAGCTTTGAGCTGTAATATTTCCAGATGGTTGAAATCGAAAGCAGACTTCCTCTCCTTGCCTATTCAGCCAAAGTTTTATGCAGCAGTAAATAAACTCTTATTTGCTTCTGCCACATTTTATAGCAGAATACAGATGGACTGAGGTGAATAATTTCTTGGGGAATGATTCTCTTCTCATTGTACTTTGAAGGTTGGATACTACTTCTGTCTTAAACCAGGAATACATTGCTCACAATTATAACTTCAAGAATAATATAGAATTCTGTTGGTTCATTGGCTTTTACCATTAAGACTTTTCTAAAACTTGCAGAAAATGTTCTCAATTTCTCTTTCCACAGATTGAGGCAGAAAGGCATAATGATGGTTCTTCTCCTTAAACTTTAAATATTAAACTTGTTTTCATGGAAGTTAAAAACTCAGTACATTAATTTTCATTGTGCATACAACAATGAACACTTTTAGGAAATATAATATCCTTGGAAATCTAAATTAGACTTTTAAAAAAATGTGGATTTTCTCATTAATGTGAGTGTGACCATAAAGGACACAATTGACAAATGGGTTGCGGGGGGGGGGGGGTAGTTACTTAGTTTACAAATGTAATTTCAATTTATTTTCTGACCCATAATCTCTATCCCATTTTTGGTAGAAACTGTATTTCAGCCATGACCTTTGCTGGGTAACGCTTCTGGGCCTTCCCATTATATTGAACAAAGAGAATATGTCTTGATAACTTAGAGGAATTAATAGAATCAGCTTGTCAAACATCCACAGTGTATGTGAAATCTGGTTCTAGAATATGATAAAATATAATTGCTGTGTACTATATTATGTGTTCAACCCTTCCCAACCAATTTTCAAGATAAAAAATAGAATGTCACATTCTTACAGAATCATCTCAATGCTTTGTTTTTCCTCTATGCTTGCTAAAAGTGAATAAATTGTTTTCTGATCTTCAAATGTACAGATGATGGGTATTATCAGGACTGTGAATTTTCCCAGATCTGTAGAATTGAGGTGCCTAACCTGGGGTGAAGCTAGAACTCAGTATGTGCCTGAGAATGGTGGTTGGAAAGGATATTGATTATACTCACTAGGATGTAGCTATAAATATCCTCCTCTGGCAGGCAAGTGGGAGGAAGTACAGACTTGGGAGAGAGGACTGAACATGTTAACTTCTCTGGTTCATTTCTATAAATAAATGCTAAATGTCAGTGCTGTATTTGATACTGCCCTGGGCACTTGCTATGGGCCGAATGTCTGTGTTCCCCCTAAAATTCATACGTTGAAATCTTAACCCCAAAGGTGATGGTATTAAGAGGTGGGGCCTTTAGGCGCTGATGAGGTCATAGGGGTGGAGCCGTCATGAAGGGGATTAGGATACTTATAAAAGAAGCCCCAGAGAGATTCCTCCCCTCTTCTACTGTGAGAACGCAGCGAAAAGATGCCATCTATGACCGAGGAGATGGGTCCTCATCAGACACTGGATCTGCTGGTGTCTTGATCTTGTACTTTCCAGCCTCCAGAACTGTGAGAAATAAATTTCTGTTGTTTATAATCCACCTAGTCTAAGTTATTTTCTTATAGCAGCCTGAACAGACTAAGACAGCATCTTTATTCGATAATGAAGAAGGCACAGTACTTGATCAAGGAATGAACACACACTAGTGTGGTTTGCTTTTAGACCATCTTAACTAGTGTCTGGGTACGGGTCCTAGGGGAAGTGACTCTTGAAAGTAAGTATGAGCCAGGAGATAAAGGAAGAAAAAGGGTTCGAGTGGAGAAGGCAGTCCAAACAAAGGCACAGAACTATGAAAAAGTATACGCATAGGAGACTAGAGACTAGAGGCACTTTTAATTACTGCAGCATAGAATCTAGAGGCAAAGAGTATAAGAAGTAACTGAAGAGGAAAGGAGGTCACTGTCAATAATAATCTCTTTTTCTATACACATGTGTTCGATGTTATCTTCTTGTGAGATAATAAGCACCATTATGGCAGGGAATGTGCCTTATTCACCATGATAGCCCCAGCCTTTAGCAAATGCCTGATAAAGCCTTATTAGTGAACAGTTATTCTTTGATCGATGAGTGAATTACCTGGATGAAAACAGTGGGAATAAGTTTAGAGCAAGGGATAGATTTTTAAAATATTTAACAGGTAAAATTACCAGGATTTATCAACTAAAGTTAAAAATGGCACTGGGGTGCCTGTATTAATCAGATCATGTGCAGCGCCAGGACAAGACATAGCACAGTGTTAAGAATGTAAACTCTGGATTGTTCGTAACTCAAACCCCAGCACCATGACTTCCTAGCTATGTGCCCCTGGGTAAGTGGTTTAATCCATCTGTGCTTTGGTTTGCTCAAATGCAAAATGGGAATGAATATAGCACATGCCTCACCATGTGGTTCTGAGACTTATAGGAGTTAATTCTTATAAGGCACTTAGAACAAAGCCTAGCAAGAAGCAGTCAATGAAAAGCTCAGAGTAAATTCTCATCAAGTCATTATTCAGTAGTGACTGTTTTACTGAAGGGAGGTGACTTGGCTTTTAAATCTTAGCCATACCTCTTCTTTTTTTTTTCTTAATTTTTTAATTTAATTTTATTTATTTTTTTATACAGCAGGTTCTTATTAGTCATCAATTGTAAACACATCAGTGTATACATGTCAATCCCAATCGCCCAATCAGCACACCACCATCCCCACCCCACCGTGGTTTTCCCCCCTTGGTGTCCATAAGTTTGTTCTCTACATCTGTGTCTCAACTTCTGCCCTGCAAACCGGTTCATCTGTACCATTTTTCTAGGTTCCACATACATGCGTTAATATACGATATTTGTTCTTCTCTCTCTGACTTACTTCACTCTGTATGACAGTCTCTAGATCCATCCACGTCTCAACAAATGACTCAATTTTGTTCCCTTTTATGGCTGAGTAATATTCCATTGTATATATATACCACATCTTCTTTACCTATTCGTCTGCCAATGGGCATTTAGGTTGCTTCCATGACCTGGCTATTGTAAATAGTGCTGCAATGAACATTGGGGTGCATGTGTCTTTTTGAATTATGGTTTTCTCTGGGTATATGCCCAGTGGTGGGGTTGCTGGATCATATGGTAATTCTATTTTTAGTTTTTTAAGGAACCTCCATACTGTTCTCCATAGTGGCTGTATCAATTTACATTCCCACCAACAGTGCAAGAGGGTTCCCTTTTCTCCACACCCTCTCCAGCATTTGTTGTTTGTAAATTTTCTGATGATGCCCATTCTAACTGGTGTGAGGTGATACCTCATTGTAGTTTTGATTTGCATTTCTCTAATAATTAGTGATGTTGAGCAGCTTTTCATGTGCTTCTTGGCCATCTGTATGTCTTCTTTGGAGAAATGTCTATTTAGGTCTTTTGCCCATTTTTGGATTGGGTTGTTTGTTTCTTTAATATTGAGCTGCATGAGCTGTTTATATATTTTGGAGATTAATCCTTTGTCCGTTGATTCGTTTGCAAATATTTTCTCCCATTCAGAGAGTTGTCTTTTCGTCTTGTTTATGGTTTCCTTTGCTGTGCCAAAGCTTTTAAGTTTCATTAGGTCCCATTTGTTTACTTTTGTTTTTATTTCCATTACTCTAGGAGGTGGATCAAAAAAGATCTTGCTGTGATTTATGTCAAAGAGTGTTCTTCCTATGTTTTCCTCTAAGAGTTTTATAGAGTCCAGTCTTACATTTACATACCTCTTCTTTTGGTCTTCACTCTTTCTCTGAAAGATTTCACTGTCTTTATTGGACAAATAGCAAGTCGGAAGCCCTAAGTGATGTGTTAAAATTCACACAAATTGTCAACACCAGAACTGGGCTCAGAGCAGGGCTGCTTTGATCTCATACAGCTCTTCCTACTGAATCTCTTCAAGGAAGAACTCACTGCTGGCTGTAGATAGTTAAAAGTTAAAGTCAACTTTTAACTATTAATAAGAATACATATTTTGGCAAATTGTGTCACTTCAAAGTCTTACCTGATCCCAACATCAAAAGCTTTAGGAAAATTCTTCAAATACGTGATTTTTGTTTTATCCATTAAAGATCGATATTCCATAAATTTAGCTAAAATATTTTTTGTGTCTAAAATGAATTTTTTTAACCATGAGTTCCTCCTTTACTAGAGAGTCTAGTATAAGCAGATTTTTCATCTGCTTCTATCTTCCTCAATTAGGAGAGTTTTGTGTTCATTGTGTACTAATTTTTACATTTCTCCTCTTGTGGAGCATTAGCGAAAGCAGAAATAAAATATTGGGGAAATAAAAATGAAAGTCAAGAGAACGGAGAGTAAGGATTTTGCAATTCAGCTTTGGGAGAAGTAAAGGAAATTGAATAAAAATAACCCTGAGACTTAGAAATGCTTTGAGGGCCTCTCTGAGGTGATGAGTAGGCATATGAGTAGACAGAGGCTTGCAGGGCTGGGGTATTGGGCTCTGTTGCCTTCTGAAATGTGCTGCTTAGCAAAGGAGCTATAACTGGTAAAAGGAATTTACCAACTCAGTTCTGCCTACTGAATTAAATTGAGGTCATCCAAAGCTTTTTCCATCAAAAGGTACGTTGAATTTCTAAGAGGAATACAGGAAGAATTTAAATAGTATGCCATGATGGGAGTCAAAACTTCATAAAATGTTTGAAATGAATTGAATATATGGACAAGAAATCAAACCCTAGAAAATAAACATGTCCCTTGGGAAAGTCCTCTACTGTGGTCTGTGGACCAGAGCTGATCCTTGAAGGTTTATTATCTGTCTGCTAGGGAAGATTAGACATTGAGAATAAGCTGAAGAAACGTGTATAGCAGTTTGGATGTAATTTTATGTCTGTTCCATTTGATGATAAAAATATGGCCATAATGTATGTCTTCTGTTTGTATGTTTTATATATTCCTTTGTTTTTTATTTTATGTTTCTAGTAATTTATTCTTTATCATATTTTATAAAAATATCAGTCAAGGATGGATTGGGATGAAAAAAATTGACCCTTTTCCATAGACAGTTTGAGAAGTACTGTCTTCAAATGAATGGTTTTTCCTACAAAGTATAGCAAGTTTACAACCATTACATTAAAACAGTGGGGGAAGGAAATATAAAATTTCTACCAAGCAAGAGAAGGTAAATGGAGATTAATTTTACATTTTCCAGTATTCCTATTTTAAGATATGCAAAATGTCCTTGACAATCTTATTAGGTATCATAATAAGATCATAATGATATCATTATCATCATTATCATAATGATCAGATCATTATCAATGATCATAATCATTGAATTTATCCCTTTTATTTTGATATATATGTAATACATATTTATAAGGGCATTGACAGCTGCATTTATATTTCTGTCTTCTAGTATTAGCTTTACCTTCATATCATGTTATTTTTTAAAACTTTTTTTTTTTCAAAAAACTTTTTTGGGAATATGGCCTCTCAGTTAAGAGCAATATACAGTATTTTATATTTTCAATCTGTACATCTTCTCAAGGTTAGAGGTCCCATACATTAATTACCTATAATGCAGCACATTAATCCTTTTATTTTTCCTGAATATACTTGCTTCAAATAATATAGTAATGTTTACATTAAAGAACAAATTTCCTTCATCTTTTCCAATGCTCTTAATTCCTGTGGACATTCCTATTTTGCTTTTTGTTAGAAACTTTGAGGAAAGGAGACTTGCTAAATTCTTAAAAAGAAAGACAAATATATGAAAAATGCTCAACCCCACTCTTATAAGAATGCCTAAAGTACCTGTATTTTCCAATATTGGCAGTATTGAAATTAGACTTGAGAAAACAAAACCCTTGCTCCGGCATACCCAGGGTGATGTGCCTACCCAGAACACACACACACACACACACACACACACACACACACACACATATTCATCTTTTTAGATCATGCTCTGAGCAGGGGACTCTGGGGTTCCCTCTCCCAAAGGCCGATACCTGCTTCCAAGCCCATGTGGCCATCTTCCCTGTATTTGTAGTTTTCATGGTGACTGTCACTAGTGTGAGTGAGCAAGTGACACAGAGGCTAAGGGGCATCTGTGGGGGAAGTCATGAACAGTGATTTAAAGTGCAGTCTGGGGTGTCCACACGCCTACAAGGTAAAAGATTCAGGTGTGGGGAGAGAAAAAGGGCCCTGACCTTACGATATAGGTATAGAACTGTTTATAGGATTGGAGAATATGAAAGAAAAGCCTTTTCAAAATTCTTGGTGAACTAAACATTGGTACCACTGCTCTTAAAAGACCTAGTAAATCCCTAGTAAAAGTCTTAAATTCACACCTCCACTTGAGGATTTTATTCCACAGGTATACCCCAGATACTGTGTAAGAAAAATGTCTTTCCCCACTGTTTCAAAAACTTATTGAGTATCACCTGTGTTCCAGACACTGTTTTAAGTGCCAGGGATACAGAAGTGAATAACAACAAAAAAGTCCCTTTTCTTAAGGAGATTACAGTTTAGTGGGGGAAAGCAGAGTATGAATAAGTTACAAAATAAATGTAATTAGATAATTTTATAATAATATAAAGGAGATAAAGGGGGAATTGGAAGACTATTTAAATAGGGACATTATATGTATATATACAAACATCTATATATATAAATAATCATTAAAATAATGCTATAGTAGCAAAAAATACAGGAAACAAATAAATGTCTATTGATAAGGGATTGGTTGAAGAAAGTAGGGTCTAGCTAGGTAAATAATGTTTATCATATAGCTGTTAAAAAATGAGGTAGAGTTTTCTGCATATGCTGATAAGGCAATATCTCCAACACAGAAAAAAAAATCCACAAAATACTGTACATTGTATATTTTGTATAATCCACTTCATTTATTTAAAATAAATGCTTGTGTACTTATGATTGTATGAAAAATTTCTAGACAGCCAGAGCAACAGCAGTTCACAGTGGTGTCTTTGGCCAAATGTAGTTGAAAGTACATTGTTCATTAAAAACCCTTTGTCCTGTTTTAGCTTTTTTACTATATGAATTTATGACTTTTTAAACAAATGTCTGTTTTAACGTCCCAGGTTGGGTTAAGATGGAAGTGCTGTAGTGTAGACTGAGTGCAATGGAATTCCAACTGGAGTATGCACCGTGGTTGCAGAAAATAAAATGCTTCCTCTGGGTGAGAAAAGTGTGAACAAGGGAGAGAAACCCAGGCGGTTGATGTCGATGAAACTTCAGTGAATACATTTCCAGAGACACACTTAAAGTGGGGAGAAGCAGCTGAGCTGTTTTTAAAATATGAATATTTGCTGTAGGATCCAACTTGGAATAAACTAAAACCACCCCGGGTTTCAGGTCGGGAAGCAGGACTCCTGCAGTGAGAGGCGGGCTACGCTGGCGAGAACGTTTGGCAGCTTCGGGGGGTGTTCACACTGGCTTCTCAACAGGCTGAACGTACGAGCCTGGGACGTAAGACATAACAGAAGCCTTGGTTTCAGGTGCTGGGCTAGGCCTTCTGAGGCAGCAGCAGGGACATGTCTTTGGAATTAAGAGGCAAGAGTCTTGCCACAGCAGCATCCAAAGACAAGGCTGCGGAGGAAGCCAAGACGCTCCCTCTGAAGAGACAAGGAGAAGGAAGTTAAGCAGAGAAAATGAGAGAAATCGGGATGGAGCACCAAGTTCAGAATGGAGGATAGAAGACAGATCTGGAGAAGTTCCCTGGGGCTCTGGGAACTTGGACATTTGCTCCTGGGCCTCTGCTGATACCGACAAGAACACATTTTAGAAAGTTGTGATTTAGCACCAGCACAGGAGCTTAAGGTACCTTTTACTTCCTGCAACTCAAGGTTGTTCCACTTTCTCTGTTTGGTTCAGAATAGCCCTTGGATGCCTCTTTAGAGGATTTGGAGCACCTGTACAAGGAGAAAAGAATAAGAACTCTGAAGTCAGACTTTTAGGGGTCAACTATCATTTTCCAGTTTGAGTCCTTGAGCAAGCTATTTAACCTCTCTAAACCTCAGTTTCTTCATCTGTAACATGGGATAATAGTACTACTTACCTCATAGGGTGTTATGGTGAGCATGGAATGAGATAATGTACAAAGTGCCTGGGATGTCGAAAATGCTTAATAAATGTGATGATTGATGATGATGATGATGATGATGATATAACAGCATCACACAGACCAGGCAATGTGTGCATGACATTACTGCATTTGACATCAACCTCAAGGTAAAGTCTACTGATCTTTTTCCCTCAGTGATCTGGCAGGAGCAGAACATTCTGAAAGGGGGTGGGGGGCAAGAAGAGGAAGCCAGCTACAGCTCTTGCAACCTAGCCATCTGGCCAGTGGAAATGAGCCATAGAATTATTATTCTTAGCCCTTCGTACCCCACCCCACCCTCCATGGTCTTGTATCCTCAGGCTGGGCAACACCTGTTATACAGTAATTCTCATGAATGTGAGGATTTATCTGTAGTTTCATGCATTGTATCCTTATCATCCACAGTTAGAGCAGAAAACTAGCTTTGGGTTTCATCATGAGTAGTCTTACTAATTAGGTTTTCTACTTCCCTGTTTCCTGTTTCCCATTTCTTCAGAACTGACACTGGGAATTCTATACCAGGAAGTTGCAGATGTGTTCGTATGTCATGAAGTTACAGGAGGGGTTTCCATAGCCCCACGAGCTCAGTAATCCGACTTCCATGTACACTGGTCCTTACTTTGGACTGGAGGTAATTTACACGATCTGCCTGTCTGAGTGTCTCATGAGGGCTCTCTTGCTTGGTGTAGTATGAAGGTACTTGGTAGAGTATTTTCTCATGGTACTTAGTAGTTGGGATAAATTTTTTAGAGATTTTCACTTAATAGTATAATAGTTTTTATAGTATATTAATAGTATATTAGTTTTCTATCGATGCTGTAGCAAATTCCCATGCACTTAGAGGCTTAAAACAATGCAAATTTTATCTCAATTTCTGAAGGTCAAATTCTGGGCATAGCAGGGGCCAGCTGGTTCTTTCCTTGGAGTCTCACAAGACTGATAGCAAGGTATCAGCAGGTATCTGCCTTTTGGGAAGATCTGTAGATAAATCCACTTTCAAACACATTCAGGTTGTTGGAAGTATTCAGTTTCATGTGATTATAGGACTGAGGTCCCTATTTCCTTGCCGATTGTTGGCTCAGGGTCATTTCCATTTTTAGAAGCTAACTACATTCTTTGACTCATGGCCCCTTATCACTATGTTCAAAGCCAGCAGTGGTGAATCAAGTCAAGCTGCAAATCTCTCTGACCTCCTCTTCTGCCACATCCCTCTGCTTGGTCTTCAGTTTCACAGCTCAAAATTTTTAATTTTGCCAGTTCTCAGTATATTCAAGGTTCAACAAACTAGCAAGAGACTAAAAAAGGGACAGAACTAGGTTTCAACTCCAACCAAAGGCTAGTAGCTGTCTTACAGGCTGTGTAGAGAAGGACAGCGAGTCTGTCATGAAGTTCAGCAAGACCTAACCTGGATGGGATACTTAGTGGTGCCATCTATGTGGACTTGGTTTGATCTAGAGGTGGTGGACGCAGGAGGAGGTCTCAGCATGTGTGTCATGCATGTGCATTACAGCATCTAATATGCAACCTATAATACCCATAAATTTCTCTCAATGTTTGACTCAAATGTTTGTCCTCTGAATTCTCTTCTATATTGGAAATTTTTAGAAAATTAAGTCACCATAAGAAGGTTACTCCAGTGACACTGACCAGATTCTCTTGTATGTGACAAGATTCTCTTGTATCTTACTGTTAGACTATTTAGTTTGACACATTCTTCCTTTAGCATTGTTTATGCTATGGTTCTAGGATGCTAATACAAGCAGCTGACCAATACTATATTTTGACATCTTGATTGGAACTGTGGTATTCTCAGAACCCATACTCAGAGTCACACCTCCATTTTATGCTCTTATCTCCACTTCTGCCATGACTCTCCTCCAAAAGACCACTCCCTGGTTCCCGTGCTTTGAGTTCTCTGAGTCTTCAAATATGTTGCTCAGTCATTTATAATGCCCACATTTCCATTTGTTATAATTCCTTTAAGAATCCGTCTCAAATGTCACCCTTTCTGGAAAACTTGATGCAAATAAGAATAACAGTTAATGTTTCTTAGGTAAAAACTAGGTGGGGCTTCCCTGGTGGCGCAGTGGTTGAGAATCTGCCTGCTGATGCAGGGGACACGGGTTCGAGCCCTGGTCTGGGAAGATCCCACATGCCGCGGAGCAACTAGGCCCGTGAGCCACAACTACTGAGCCTGAGCGTCTGGAGCTTGTGCTCCGCAACAAGCAACAAGAGAGGCCGCGATAGTGAGAGGCCCGCTCACCGCGATGAAGAATGGTCCCCGCTTGCCGCAACTGGAGAAAGCCCTTGCACAGAAACGAAGACCCAACACAGACAAAAATAAATGAATAAATAAATAATTTTTTAAAATAAATAAAATAATAATAATAATAAAGGAATTCCTTAAAAAAAAAAAAACTAGGTCAGACATTAATGCTTATAATGGGCCATAGAACTTAATTCTTCTAAGACTATAAGGTGAATGTTATTATATCCATTTTAAAGATGAAGAAACAGACTCAAAGTGACTCATTTCCTAAAGTAAGTCTAGTTACTAAGAGCAAAGCCAGGTTGCAAACCTATGCTGGTTCAAACATGAATCCTTTGTTCTTCATTGTGTTGTGATACTAAAATGCTCTGTGCCTGTGACTCCTTAAGTTTAAACTCAGTCATTCCTTCATGAACCATCTCAAGGTCACTTCCTGCACACACCTTTCTTAATTCCCCCATACAGATCACCCCTAGATTTGAAATGTGCTCTTCTCTTATTTGCTCTACTGCTGAAAACCTTTGTCATTTCTATTCTTGTATTATTTTCTCTTATTCTCTGCATTCCCTGGTGGGCTGTTTGCAACCTCCCTGATGATTGGGGCCAGGTCTCATCGGCTCTGTCTTGTTCAAAGGACCCCACATTCTGCCCAATAAATGTCTGATAAATAAATAAGAATGATCAGCACTTCTCTGAATGGATTTTTAAAGAGCCTGACATAAGAATGATTCTGCTTATATTAGGGGAGTGTAAGGAAAGATGACTTAAGTCATGCTTTAGTTACCTTTAATCCCTTATTTGAGTTCCTATCTTTGACGTTAAATTCCAAAATGATTAAGAGTGCATTACTGACCTCAGACACCATTCAGGCTCTACGTCAATGCTCACCCACTGGGAGTATCAACCTTCCGAAGGTTAAAGCTAATGTTTGAGGGAGGAGCATCAGCAGTTGGTGATGTCAGAAGCGTTAGGCCTTGGGGACCCGCAGAAAACAACCCACCCCTTTCTTCACAGAGTGATGTTACCACTTGCTAATCATCAACAACTGGCCTCTGTGGTAGAATTTCTTCTCTGTATTTACACAGTCCATAAAGGCAGAACCATCAATGGACTTTTCCTTTACTAAGCACCATCAATTTCCATGAAAATCTTTAGCGTTGGGGACAAAATTACTGCAGCCTGAAAAATGGGGAGATGGGGTTATGCTGCAGTTTCTTTTTATTTTTTTTTATTTGAGGCAAGATAGAGAAAACAACATACCTCCATATGTTATTTCAAAAACCATTTGATATATAATATGTATATGCAATAATTCAATCATTTCTATAATTCTTTTTATGGATGCACAGTAATTTACGAGATGTTCTCAAACTGTGTCCAAATAAGAGACGACCCAGACGAAAGTGACTCAAACATTGAAGCAATTGTGATCTCGCATAGTAACATGGTCAATATACAGGATCAGTTAATTCAGCGATTCAACAAAATCATGAAAGACCCAGGTTCCTAACATCTCTTTGCTCTGCCATTCTCAGCATGGTAGATTTGGTTCTCAGGCTTGCCCATCCCAGATCACAAAGTAAATGCTGCAACTCCCAGTTTCATCTCATCGTACAACCAAGTCAGAAAGGAAGAAGGGAAGAAGAGTGTGGTGTTGCACAGCTGATCTTAGTGGAGCAATCTGTCTAGTTAATTCCAATAACAAATAAGACTCTAGCATGCTAACTGTTACATAACCGCTGAGCAGTTGGCGTCCTCCAACTTCTTAGAGGGACAAGTGGCCTTCAGCCACCCGAGATTGAGCAATAACAGGTCTGTGATTACCTTAGATGTCCACGGCTACACGCACGCTACACTGACTGGTCCAGCATAGGCTTACCCAAGGCAGCAGGCACAGGGAACCTTCTTGAAGCTCATTTGTGTTTTTACAAGATATCAGTTTAATATGACTGCTAGGGTTGGTCAAATGGGGTTACCCCCATTTTTCTCTGATGTGGCGAGCCACAAAAATTACGTAACTTAGTTTTACCCTCTAGCCCATCCCCACTTCAATTTAGACATTATTACCTTTCCTTTTAATAACTATAGTAAAAGTAAATCTTATTTAAGGGGATAGTGCCAGCTAAATAGTGTGCTCTGAAGACATCAGATTCCATAAACACTTATTAAACACCTATTATGGTCCAAGGATGTCTCCATATATGTTGTTACACTTTAACTACAAAAATATCCGTGCAGAGGAAGATATTGATACTACCAGTATCACCAATATTGATATTGATTTTACTGAAGACTATAATTCATAGGTAGTTACATTAATTCTTCAAGACCACCCAGGTAGCAAATGGTAGAAATGAAACACAAATACAGGTTGTTTGGCTCTAAATCCAGTATACATTTCACAATGCTACTCTACGGGCTTAGAAAATCAATTAAATTAAATGAAAACAGATCCAAGTGATAATACTACTTTAAAAGATGTGATGGGTGAGAATAAATAATACTAAAGAGTTTAGGCAAATATGTTCAGAGCTGGAAGGTACTTACTAGTGGTACTTGAAATAAGTTTGGGTGGAATCTTGAATTGTACTTCTGCTTCTGGGAAGATGGAGTCGATGTACCTTTTCCTATTCATCTCACTAAGTACAACTACAAACCCTGGACATTATATGACAAGAAACATAAGGATATTCTGAAGTGTGGAGAGAAGATGACAACCTGAATAGGCATTTGGCACTCAAGGAATGACATGATGATGAGCTCCCTGGGTTTTCTTCTTACCTCATGTATCCCACACTTGGAGCCAAAGAAGCTGGTACTACTGAATGAATGTTCTAAACAGAAAGAAAATAAAGAATAAACCCTGGGGGCTTCCCTGGTGGCGCAGTGGTTGAGAATCTGCCTGCCAATGCAGGGGACACGGGTTCGAGCCCGGGTCTGGGAAGATCCCAAATGCCACGGAGCAGCTGGGCCCGTGAGCCACACTTACTGAGCCTGCGTGTCTGGAGCCTGTGCTCCGCAAGAAGAGAGGCCACGATAGTGAGAGGCCCGTGCACCACGATGAAGAGTGGCCCCCGCTTGCCGCAACTGGAGAAAGCCCTCGCACAGAAACGAAGACCCAACACAGCCATAAATAAATAAATAAATAAATAAATAAATAAATAAATAAATAAAATTTAAAGAAGAAGAAAAGAAAAAGAATAAACCTTGGAAGGAAGAAAAGACACAGTAAGCAAAAATATGTGTAAATACAACAGACTTTGCTTTTCCTCTTGAATTCTCTAATTTGTGTTTTCTAAATTATGCCAGTTGAAGCAAACATAACGCCATCTAATACGCTTCTAAATGTTATGTAGAGGAAATATTTAAGAAAATTATTTTACAAACGGGGGAGAATAAAGGGAAGTAAAGGGAGGTAAGCTATACTGCACAAGAACTGGTAAAATGATGACACAAGTAGACTGTGGTTAGAAATCCATAACAATCACTAAAAAGTTACACTATTTTGAGTGTGAAATATACACCCAAAAGCACTACAGATAAATACTTTAAAAAGCACTACAGATAAATAAAAATGAATTTTAGAAAATGTTCAAATAACCTACAGGAAGACAGGAAAAAGAAAACAGAGACAAAAATCAGAACAAACTGAAAATAAAAATAATATTGAATTACAAAGTGAGAACATTATTCCCTTTTCAATTCCTTTCTAACTTCCTATCAAGTCAGGCAGAAATCCCAGTCTGGTGACAGAAGACAGAAATCTTTAGCCTTCCTGTAACATTGCTAATCTCTCCTTTTTAACCTAGGGAGAGCAGTTGCAGACTCAGAATCTTGGTTTGGTGAAACTATTTAGCCAGAACTCACTGTTTTAATTGACTTTATTTTTAAGATTACTTTTCTTTGTGGCAAATGATATAGGTTTTTATACACAGGTGTTATAAAATGTTCCTTTTTCAATAATTAGGGGAAAACGATGGATCAATCTCTGGGAAGATATTAAATACACCATAGTTCATATATCCAAAAAGAGCAAATATCAGGAGAGAGTGACTGAAGTTTGTGGATTTATTTAACTAAAGTGGCAAAGCCATTTCCTATCACATACACGTTAATAAAACATTTCTGTACCAAGTACTTATTATTTGTTTATGTACTTTTAAGCCCATTATAATGTGAGCTCCTTAAAATGAGGGAATACGTCAATTTGTTTCTTTAGCACTTAGTATTATACTTGTCCCATAATTTTCTAAATAAATGTCTAGTGAATGACTGATGGAACAGCTCTAAAGGGAAGTATAGAAAAATACGATCAAACTCAGCCTCTTTGTTACACTTTGCCTATGATGGGCCAAGAAAATAAACGTTGTAAATAACTTATATACTTGAATTTTCTCTAGGTATGTACACTACCAAATGTAAAATAGATAGCTAGTGGGAAGCAGCCGCATAGCACAGGGAGGTCAGCTCGGTGCTTTGTGACCACCTAGAGGGGTGGGATAGGGAGGGTGGGAGGGAGACGCAAGAGGGAGGAGATATGGGGATATATGTATATGTATAGCTGATTCACTTTGTTATACAGCAGAAACTAACACACCATTGTAAAGCAATTATACTCCAATAAAGATGTTTAAAAAAAGAAAAGAAAAGAAAAAACACTAGGGGAGATCGAAACGCGTGCTATGATATCACTTCAACAACCTCAACAAGAACAAAAATATGAGTGCCCCCTGATATTTCAAATCCATATTTTAGTAAACAATGTTTAGCTTTCAGAAAGATCAAATTCTTAGCATAAGCATATGTCCATTTATATTACAATTTTAATCAGGTACTACACACCAGGTTATGAATCAGTTTTTAAATTGCTTTGGTTGCAGATATGGGATCTGTTTTTGAGAAACATGGTCATAAATTTAATGAAAATTATTAGCGAGTTTCGTAAAAAGAAATCCTTCAGGTATGTGAGTGTTTTTGTATATATTTGTGTGAATGTATTGTGTCTGTGTACTTTTAAAACATTAAAGCTCTTCTTTCAATCATGTCCTTTCTAATTAACTTTAAAAAGCTAAGAGAAAATCCCTCAAAAGCTGAGCTCTCATTATTTCTGGAAATAACACCTTTTCTTTTGTAATATAAATTTATTAAAGGAGATTAACAGGCATTTTTCAAAAGAAAAAAAACCCACTTCGTATGTATATGTGTGTGTAAATAGCAAAGTTGAATTTATGGCTTAGATTGTATGACAGGACTTTCTTACTTAAGCAATTTTGTTATTACTCTCAGACACAAGCAATAACAGAGACTAATGACTAAATTTTCCAGATGTTGGTTGAACCGATTTGTACTACAAATAGATAAGGATCATGGAAGTTACTGTATTATCCTGTGGTACAAATCGCTATTAAGTGTGTGAAATCAGTTGTTTTTCAAAACCTCCTGTTTGAAATTATCTTGACAGTATTAGATGCTTAGTAAACTCCTTCTCCATAGACAAATTCAAAGGCAAATTTTGACCTGTTCTTGTTCAAATGATCACATGTTTGGAATCTCTGGTCTCACTTACTGAAAGTTATTGTATTGTTCTAAGAATTGTGTGATGCCTTAGGGGAACAAAATCAATATTTCACTTTTGAAGACCAAGAGTTTTATTTTTGAAAAATAAAGGAAAAAGTTAACAACTTTTACATTTTACTCATTTGAACTTATAAAGAACAGTTTCAATTATTTTTAATGAGTGAAATTTTGTGACATAATAGGAAGAAAAATGTTGCACGAATGACCTCCATAGCATATTCTGACAATTTCATATCCCCTTACTTTTAGGAACAATGGTTTGTTTTATAGTTCACTCTGATATCCATTTCAGAATGAAAGGCCATATTTATGGGAAATGGCGTTTCAAAACTGGGAAAAGGGAAGAGCATATTCACGAGGAAAGAATGATTTATTTTACGGGAGTAGTTCTGTCTAATGCTCAGTAAATCAGAGTTAAACATATAGCTTATTTCTTCATTCAGTAAAAAAATATTGAGAGCTTACTATGTGCTAAGCTCCGTTTTATCATCAAAGTTACCATAGTCAGCAACGCAGAAAAAATTCCTTCTGTCACAGGATATTTTTTAGAAAGGAGTCAGATTATAAACAGGGGAAACTGTAAGGTAATTTCAGATTATGAGAGGTCCTATACAGAAGATAAAGAGGGTGATATAATAGAAAGTGACTAGTAGAGAGAGAGGACGTTACAGTTATATTGTAAGTCAAGGAAGGTGCTGTGGTCTGAGTGTCATCATTTAGGTCCGTGCTCTGTGCTTTAAAGGTCCTGCATATCACAACACACACACACACACACACACACACACACACATATTTTACAAAAACACATACACAAATACATGGGTGCATTTGTCACTTCACTTTAAACTGAAACACCTACCTTCATGACTAATAGCATTCAGGTCTCAGGAAAAGGCTTTTTCACCTCTCTGCCTTATATCCTCAAAAAAAGATAGTGGAAGTTTGGCATTGTCCACTATATATTTCAAAAACGGACACTGTTTTGAGTCTGTGGAGAATTTGAGTAGCTGACTTGCTTAGGTAAGAAAAAGGACAAATTTTTCTCAATTAAAACAAATGCATAGATTCTTGCACAGATACTCTAGAACATCAATGCAGAAGCAAGGAAATACTATTCAGGGTGGAAGCAACTGTCGTTTTAAAATACTTACAATATGCCAGTCGACAAATTGGATGATTGATAATGTTTCGTACACTTTTGTGTACTCATGGGTCATCCGTATATCCTCTTTTGAGAAGTCCTTCTTTCAGTCTTTGCCCAGTTTGTTTTTTATTGAGGTATGATTCCTTTTACTAAAGATTGTAGGAGTTCTTTACATATTCTGAATACAATCCTTTTTTAGACATTTATCTTACATTTGCAGTTTTTGCAAGTTAATAGTATGTCTTCTCACTTTGTTAAGAGTTCTTTTTATAAACAGAAGTTTTTAATTTGGGGGAAGTCGAATTTATCATTTTCTTGGCTTGTGTGCCTTCTGTGTCCTATCTAAGGAATATTTCCCTACCCCAATTTTGCAAATATTTTCTCCCTTTTTTGTTAGAAATTTTATAGTTTTGGTTTTCACATTTAGGTCTAGGATCTATTTCAAGTTAATTTTTATATATTTTGCATAGTTGAGATAGCTTATTGTTCCATATAGATATACCCTCAATCTTTCATAAAGATCAATTAACAATATATGTTCAGGTCTATTTCTAAACTCTGCTTGGTTCCATTAAGCTAAAATTCCACATAGTCTTGATAAGTGTAGCTTTATGTGAGTTTTTAAAAATTAAGAAATGTAAGAGCTCCAATTTTGTTCTTTCTTTCCTTACTTTTTTTTTTTTCTTTTGTCATTCTAGAACCTATCTTTTCCATATAAGTTTTGTGATTAACTTGTCAATTTCTACAAAAATTTTGTGGGATTGATTGGTACTGAATTGAATCCGAGAAGATCAATTTGAGAAAAAAAAAAAACATCTTAAAAGTATTTAGTAACTTAATCCACAATTATGGTCTATTTCTGTATTTATTTAGTCTTTTTAAATTTCTCTCGACTTTGCTCTCATCAGCACTTCACTGACATCCACTCATGTGCCTTTCTAGTCTACTGTCCACAATGCAACTGGAGTTCTCTTTTCAAAATGTAAATCTGATGATGCTTAAAATATTTCAATGGTTTCCCATTACATGGGGGATAAAGAACACAATTCTTAAGATGGCCAACATAGCTCTGGATAATTTGGATATGATATTTGGATAATAACTTAGTTATTACCTTCTCTTGGAAATCTTGTAGATCACACTGAATAAATCAAATTACCCAGTTATAAGTTTACATAGCACTCTGTACCTATTCTGATTAATGTTGTCATTTTATATTTATGTCTGCTATTTTTAGTAATATCTATCTCCCAATTAGGTTGTAGACTTTGTAAGGGCAGAAACAGTGTGATTTTGCTCCTTATTTTCAACGCTTGTTCCAGTGTCTAGAACACATGAGGCATTCAATGGATATTTCATGAATGATTACACAAATTAATCAATTAGCTTAGCGGTATATTTATTGGCAAGAAAGGTAAAATAGTTAAAGGGATATCAGCCTTGAAAAATGCCTATTTCTGAAAGAAATTTAAGAATTGCCTAGAAAAATAATATTATAAAATACCTTAAAACTATATTTAAGTTATTTTTTCATAGGAAATCACAGCTAAGTCATAATAATAGAACAAGAATTGTAAAATATAAAATATTTGTGCTAACAACATTTAGCATTAAAATATAATCTCATTAAAAAAATATTTACAAGGTGCTAAAGCTCTCTCCAAGAGTATAATTCTTATTATTTCCTAGAAAATATCATGGTGACTCAGGAGACTTACACAGAAACCAAACAAAATCAACTTTTTGTGATTCAGTATCGGATGGGTTTTTAGAATCTGTGACCAAAATATATCTGTGGATACAAACACAAGCTCAGCCTTATTCTTTTCCTTGAGCCAGCCAAGCACTGCTTATAACTCACACAGAAGCAGCAATAATGGGGTATGTCTTTTCTGAGGACCCACTGTTCATAATGAATTTTCCTCGTTAGCCCTTAAAATATCTGCGAAGCAGATTGCTGTATTCTTCTACTTTAAAAATGAGGTAACTGCCATTTTAGTTATTCTGAAACAGACACACAGCCCAAATGAGGTATGTAAAGCATCACTGACCAAAATATCTTCTGCAGAACATGAGTAACAGGTAAGATGTTAACTAGTGTTCTTCATAAAAATATAAAATTAAGCTTGGATCCCTGATAAAATAAGTTAAAAAAAAAAAGCCTGAGTAAATACGTTAAGTCAGTTTATCGTGGGACTTCTCAGAGATCAGTTTAATATTTCAACATGCACTGTGCTCCATTCAAAAAGAGTTAAGCACACAAAAGTTCCTATATTTATTTGGCCTCTTGAAATATTAATATATTTCAAGAAACTCTCATGGTTTGTGGAACAAGTTTGGGAAATTGTGATATTATAATGTATGTGGTTTTAAACCACATAAACAAATTGTCAGTATTTTCTTTCACCTCAAGTGTCACCTCCCTTTAGCATGTTTGGACAAGGCGTTGAGAGAGAGGGGCTTGTTTAAATCCTGAGTTTTAAAATTGACTCTGGATACGCTGAGTTCTATAATTTTCTAAATAATTTCCCATGTCTGAAGCTCAGAGAGGTTAAAAGACTCTGAGCTCATTGATTAGTAACCAATGAGCATAAAGTTTCAGGTAAGCAAGAAGAATAAATTCTAGAGATCTACTATACAACATTTTTCCTATAGCCAACAATACTCTATTGTACACTTAGAATTTTGTCAAGATTGTAGACGTCATGTGAACTGTTCTTGCCAAAATACAATAAAATAAAATAAAATATTTGGAGCTCAAGGTACACACAATTTGGAATCAAAACAAGGTTTATCTGACACCAAATACTGTGTTCTTTCTACTAAAGCTTAGTTTTATTCATGTAACTGTCTTTCACTGGGAGGTAATCCCACCTAATTGTTAAGACCATGGATTCTGGATTGAGATTGCTCAGAAACAGAGCTTCATTCCAGCAATGATGAGGTGTGTGAACTTGATTTACATAACCTACCTAAAATTCACTATCTTCATCTATATAAAGAGAGAAATATTAGGATCACCATGGGAATTAAACAAGAGAATGAAAGTAAAAAGACACAGTGAGTGCTCCCAAATAGTTACTACCATCATGCATACTGGCTGTAGTTGGAGAAATTGTCTTATAGAGACAGTTTTTTTTTAAACTTTAATTAATTTATTTATTTATTTATTTTTGGCCACGCCACATGTGGGATATTAGTTTCCCGACCAGGGATCAAATCCGTGCCCCCTGCAGTGGAAGCATGGAGTCTTAACCAACTGAACCACCACGGAAGTCCCTAAAGACAGATTTTATACATAAATAAAATATGGAGAATTGAGATATTTATTCCAAAAGGTCAAGCAACACATTTTTATCTGAAATATTTAGAAAAAAAGTGTTAAAGTATTTTATTTGCAGTTTATTTTGGTCATTGGTTTTCATTATCAGTTAGCAGGGTTTATTAACCTGGGTTAAAGAAGTTCATGACTGGATAGATTTTAGAAAATTCATGACCCCTAGATCATAAGCAAATTTTTACCTGTACATAGCTATAGGCATTTTCTCACTGAGAGAAGATTCACAACTTTTTCCATACTTTTTACCCCTGAAATTTAGTAATCTCTTATTTATCTGTCCACATTATTTGTTATGACATAGGTTATATGTCAAGATGTGTTTGTACTATATAAATGAAATTATTTCATAGTTATTTTTCATAGTGTCAAAATTCCCAGGTTTCTTTGTCTAGCCATATAAACTTCCAGGTACTACCTTTCAGTAATTATTGACATTACAGAAAAAGTCAGGCAGCATTTTGCAACTTCTTAATTCTCAGGATAATTATCAAATAGTCTGTACACACACTCACACATGCTTATGTACAAAAATGATAATGTCACCATCTACTTGATCTCTTGGTGAAAGAACACTGAAACCACAATCTTAAAAGGCTAAATAAAGGGAATCCCCTGGTGCTCCAGTGGTTAGGAGTCCATGCTTCCACTGCAGGGAGCACGGGTCCGATCCCTGGTCTGTGATCCTGCAAGTCGCAAGGCACAGCCAAAAAAATTTTTAAATATTAAATAAACAAACAAACAAACAAAAGGCTAAATAGAAGAAGGAAAAAATAATTTTTATTAAATAGTTAACAATATAATAAGGCTATTTAGTCTTATTGTCCATATTCAAGTGCATTAGTAAAGTACATTAAGAAAAAATGGGTGAAATATTAATTTCAAACTCTGCCATTATGCCAGCTACTGATTGTAACAGAAATATCACCACTCTCTTAAGATTTTTCTTATTCCTCCCAGGTATGACTGTAGGAAACACTATTTACCAATTCCTTGGCCAGCAGTGTCCTGTTTGGTTAGCCAAATGGGAGGCATGCATGTAAGATCTGGATGGCAAAAGAGAAGTAAGCCATTATTTCATGGCAGCAGCTCTCCGTAGCTAACTGGGCCATGGCAGATAGTGAATGTGGGGTTTGTTTCATGGTTCCATGATTCCTTCTGCTGCTCCAGTGCTACAGGATATTGAGGGGTCCCAGAAGAAGAAGAGAAAAAGAAAGGGAATGAGAAAATGTTTGAAGAGATTATAGTTAAAAACTTCCCTAATATGGGAAAGGAAATAGTCAATCAAGTCCAGGAGGTTCAGAGAGTCCCATACAGAGTGAATCCAAAGAGAAACACACCAAGACACATATTAATCAAACTTTCAGAAGTTAAATACAAAGAAAAAATATTAAAAGCAGCAAGGGAAAAACAACAAATAACATACAAGGAATCCCCATAAGGTTAACAGCTGATCTTTCAGCAGAAACTCTGCAAGCCAGAAGGGAGTGGCAGGACATAGTTAAAGTGATGAAAGGGAAAAACCTACAACCAAGATTACCCTACCAAGCAAAGATCTCATTCAGATTCAACAGAGAAATTAAAACCTTTGCAGACAAGCAAAAGCTAAGAGAATTCAACACCACCAAACCAGCTTTACAACAAATGGTAAAGAAACTTCTCTACACAGGAAACACAAGAGAAGGAAAAGACTTACAATAACAAACCGAGAACAATTAAGAAAATGGTAATAGGAAGATACATATCGATAACTACCTTAAATGTAAATGGATTAAATGCTCTGACCAAAAGACAGACTGGCTGAATGGATACAAAAACAAGACCCATACATATGCTGTCTACAAGAGACACCCTTCAGACCTAGGGACACATACAGACTGAAAGTGAGGGGATGGAAAAAGATATTCTATGCAAATGGAAAACAAAAGAAGGCTGGAATAGCCATTCTCATATCAGACAAAATAGACTTTAAAATAAAGACTATTACAAGAGACAAAGAAGGACACTACATAATGATCAAGGGATCAATCCAAGAAGAAGACGACACAATTGTAAATATTTACGCACCCAACATAGGAGCACCTCAATACATAAGGCAAATGTTAACAGCCATAAAAGGGGAAATGGACAGTAACACAATCATAGGAGGGGACTTTAACATCCCACTTTCACCAATGGACAGATCATCTGAAATGAAAATAAATAAGAAAACACAAGCTTTAAATGATACATTAAACAAGATGGACTTAATTGCTATTTATAGGACATTCCATCCAAAAACAACAGAGTACACTTTCTTCTCAAGTGCTCATGGAACATTCTCCAGGATAGACCATATCTTGGGTCACAAATCAAGCGTTGGTAATTTTAAGAAAATTGAAATCGTATCAAGTATCTTTTCTGACCACAATGTTATGAGACTAGATATCAATTACAGGAGAACAATCTGTAAAAAACACGAACACATGGAGGCTAAACAGTACACTACTAAATAACCAAGCGATCACTGAAGAAATCAAAGAGGAAATCAAAAAATACCTAGAAACAAATGACAATGAAAACATGACGACCCAAAACCTATGGGATGCAGCAAAAGCAGTTCTAAGAGGGAAGTTTTTAGCAATACAATCCTACTTCAAGAAACAAGAAACATCTCAAATAAACAACCTAACCTTACACCTAAAGCAATTAGAGAAAGAAGAACAAAAACCCCAACGTTAGCAGAAGGAAAGAAATCATAAAGATCAGATCAGGAATAAATGAAAAAGAAATGAAGGAAACAATAGCAAAGATCAATAAAGCTAAAAGCTGGTTCTTTGAGAAGATAAACAAAATTGATGAACTATTAGTCAGACTTATCAAGAAAAAAAGGGAAAAGACTCAAATCAATAGAATTAGAAATGAAAAGGGAGAAGTAACAACTGACACTGCAGAAATACAAAGGATCATGAGAAATTACTAAAAGCAACTATATACCAATAAAATGGAAAACCTGGAAGAAATGGACAAATTTCTTAGAAAAGCACAACCTTCTGAGACTGAACCAGGAAGAAATAGAAAATATAAACAGACCAATCACAAGCGCTGTAATTGAAACTGTGATTAAAAATCTTCCAACAAACAAAAACCGAGGACCAGATGGCTTCACAGGGGAATTCTATCAAACATTTAGAGAAGAGCTAACACCTACCCTTCTCAAACTCTTCCAAAATATAGCAGAGGGAGGCACACTCCCAAACTCATTCTACAAGGCCACCATCACCCTAATACCAAAACCAGACAAAGATGTCACAAAGAAAGAAAACTACCGGCCAATATCACTGATGAACATAGATGCAAAAATCCTCAACAAAATACTAGCAAACAGAATCCAACAGCACATTAAAAGGATCATACACCATGATCAAGTGCGGTTTACCCCAGGAATGCAAGGATTCTTCAACATAGGCAAATCAATCAATGTGATACACCATATTAACAAATTGAAGGAGAAAAACCATATGGTCATCTCAATAGATGCAGAAAAAGCTTTCAATAAAATTCAACACCCATTTATGATAAAAAGTCTCCAGAAAGTAGGCATAGAGGAAACTTACTTTCTTGAATTGGAAGAATCAATATTGTGAAAATGACTATACTACCAAAAGAAATCTACAGATTCAATGCAATCCCTATCAAACTACCAATGGCATTTTTCACAGAACTAGAACAAAAAATTTCACAATTTGTATGCAAACACAAAAGACCCTGAATAGCAGAGCAATCTTGAGAAAGAAAAACGGAGCTGGAGGAATCAGTCTCCCTGACTTCAGACTATACTACAAAGCTACAGTAATCAGAACAGTATGGTACTAGCACAAAAACAGAAATATAGATCAGTGGAACAGGATAAAAAGCCCAGAGATAAACCCACGCACATATGGTCACCTTATCTTTGATAAAGGAGGCAAGAATACACAATGGAGAAAAGACAGCCTCTTCAATAAGTGGTGCTGGGAAAAGTGGACAGCTACATGTAAAAGAATGAAATTAGAACACTCCTTAGCATCGTATAGTAAAATAAACTCAAAGTGGATTAAAGACCTAAATGTAAGGCCAGACTGTAAAACTCTTAGAGGAAAACATAGACAGGACACTCTATGGCATAAATCACAGCAAGATTCTTTTGACCCACCTCCTAGAGAAATGGAAATAAAAATAAAAATAAACAAATGGGACCTAATGAAACTTAAAAGCTTCTGCACAGCAAAGGAAACCTTAAACAAGATGAAAAGACAACCCTCAGAATGGGAGAAAATATTTGCAAACAAAGCAACTGACAAAGGATTAATCTCCAAAATATACAAGCAGCTCACACAGCTCAATATCAAAAAAACAAACAACCCAATCCAAAAATGGGCAGAAGACCTAAACAGACATTTCTCCAAAGAAGATACACAGATTGCCAACAAACATATGAAAGGATGCTCAACATCACTAATCACTAGAGAAATGCAAATCGAAACTACAATGAGGTATTACCTCACACTGCTCAGAATGGCCATCATCAAAAAAGCTACAAACAATAAATGCTGGAGAGGGTGTGGAGAAAAGGGAACCCTCTTGCATTGTTGGTGGGAATGTCAATTGATACAGCCACTATGGAGAACAGTATGGAGGTTCCTTAAAAAACTAAAAATAGAACTACCATACTACCCAACAATCCCACTACTGGGCATATACCATGAGAAAACCATAATTCAAAAAGAGTCATGTACCACAATGTTCATTGCAGATCTATTTACAATTGCCAGGACATGGAAGCAACCTAAGTGTCCATCAACAGGTGAATGGATAAAGAAGATGTGGCACATATATACAATGGAATATTACTCAGCCATAAAATAAACCGAAATTGAGTTATTTGTAGTGAGGTGGACGGACCTAGAATCTGTCATACAGACTGAATTAAGTCAGGAAGAGAAAAACAAATACTGTATGCTAAAACATATATATGGAATCTAAAAAAAAAAAAAAAAGTTCTGAAGAACCTAGGGGCAGGACAGGAATAAAGACGCAGATGTAGAGAATGGACTTGAGGACACGGGAAGGGGGGAGGGTAAGCTGGGACAAAGTGAGAGAGCAGCATGGACATATCTACACTACCAAATGTAAAATAGATAGCTAGTGGGAAGCAGCTGCATAGCACAGGGAGATCAGCTCGGTGCTTTATGACCACCTAGAGGGGCGGGATAGGGAGGATGGGAGGGAGGTGCAAGAGGGAGGGGATATGGGGATATATGTATACGTATAGCTGGCTCACTTTGTTATACAGCAGAAACTAACACAACATTGTAAAGCAATTATACTCCAATAAAGATGTTAAAAAAATAATAATAATATCATAAAGAAAAATAAAAAGGAGAAACATTTCCCAGTGAATCTTAAAAGAGCATTACAAGAGATGAAAATTGCAGGCCAATCTCACTCTCACTCTCATGAACATAGGTGCAAAAACACTAAACAAAATATTAGAAAATCAAATCCAGTGATATGCAAAATGGATAGTAATTTGGCTCATTGCATAAAGGCAATAGTGGTTTAACATTTGAAAATAAATCAAGGTAGTTTATTATATTACAGAATAAAGGAGAAAAATACCACCATCTCGGTGAATGCAAAAAAAAGACAAAAATTGTAACCCACTTATGATAAAAGCTCTTAGAAACTCAGGATAGAAGACAACATTCTTAGTCTGTTAAATGCTAGTCAGGAAAAAAACAGAAAACATTACATTTTATAGCAAAATTTAATGATTTCTCACTGAGCCTGTGAGCCAGAGAATTGTTAACACTATTTGCATGCAACATTGTACTGGTGTGCATAGCCAATGGAACGACACTTAGCACAAACCCTTAGAAGTAGTCAGTGCTCAACAAGTACTGAGAAAATGCTGAGTACTGCTATTCCATATCACAAATGAGATAAATAACTGATTTAATTTAGCTTTTGGAATAAAGTATATTAAGGTTGTTAGATTGGAAAACTGCTTTGTTGATCCCTTTTACAATTAAAAATGTAATATATTATCTTTATAGTATAAATTTAAAGTCAAAATACTCTCAATTTTACAATTTTAAATAAAAACTCTAACTTAAAAAAAATTTTTAATGATAGATATAAATCACATGAGTAAAGGCAAAAATGAAGCCCTGTGCAATAATATATAGACCATAGTCTGGAGGAAAAGCCATCTGTAAAACATTATCACTTAGATCACACTATCATTCAATTGATACTATTACTCCAGAGGAGGAGCTCAAGATGCCTTGGGAGTGGGAATTTTAGGCTGGATTGGAGATTTGATTAAGCAGAACAGGACAGAATTCAGAGAAGAGGTAGGTAAAGGAAGCCTCAACATTTGGAAATCTATATCTAACACCTTTGCTTTAAAGAAGTGTGAATTTCAAATGACATGAATCTACCCAAGAATAATATGGTAAAAGCCTTGATAATGACACTGTTCATAAACACTGAAAATTTTTAAGATGAAAATATATAAACTTTTAGTTAAAAACAAAGAATATATATTTGAAAAATATAGGAACAAACTTTTTAGTTAGTTTTAGGGAAACTTCACCTATAATTCTATTCTCACCTACAACTGTTGTTACCACTATTTCCTTCTGATATTTTTAAAAACATAGTCAGGATTACTGTGGCTTATTGTAAGTGGACAAAAAAAGGAGCTGACTTTGGTTGTAATTTCCTCCTTTTACTGTAAGTTCACAGACTGAAGGAAGAGGTACTAACTGGTATAAACCAAGAAAAATCTATAGGATAGACAGCACAGGTAAGACAAAATTAAGTATAGTAAAGGAGAGTGCATCTGTTGAATGGAAATCAATATTTTTTTGGATGAGATTAAATTTGCTTTTATTTCAGGTACTTTTAATGTTTCAATATTTCAATCTCAAATATAACCTCCTCTAGAAAGTTCCATACCTCTCTTCTTCTCCCCTGTAGAATTTATTCACCTTCCTTTGCATTCTTACAGCAACCTAAACAGACTTCTGTCGTGAATTCTGTGATACTTCACCGTATTTTCTTGCTCTTCATGTATCAGCTTAAATGCTATTCCTCAGGGAAACTTCTCAGACACTTACGATGAGATTAAGTCTTCAGCTCCTAGAGCTCCCTAGACCTTGCTTTCATAGCAGTTACACTGGTGTATTTATGTACTTAATTATCTATTTTATATCCCTTCCCAATCAGCCTGTAAACTAGGGACAAGACTGTGTCATTACTTTTGATGGTTTTGTTCCTTTGAACTGAGCCCAGTGCCTGTCACATAGCACACATTTTAAAAATGTTTGAAGAGTAGAAGAAGGAAGAGTAGAAGGGAAGGAGGGAGGAAGGGAAAGAGGGAGGGAGGCTCTGAATGGAGTTTTCCACCAAAAGGATAGTTTGAGTGCTCTGGGGGTTGGGGGAAGCAAAGGGGACAAAAGTCTTCAAACTATTATATCTCTAAATGGAAAAAAACAAGCCAAATGAGTAACAAAGACAAGTACTTAGCTTATCAACAGTATAAAATATTCCTGTGCTCCTTCCCCATTCAAAAAAAACAAAGAAAGGACGAAAGAAAGAAATGCATCACAGCCGCTTCTCGAAGTCATCGACAGTACATGCATACATCCCCTGCTGACTTGAGCTGTTTTGCCCCCCACACATCTCAGTCTATCTTTGTGTAAGATGTCTGTTCTTTTCTTAGAATAGGTCATTTATGTTTACAAAAGTTGGCCATGCTTTTAATTTTATTTTATTTTTTTAATTTAAATGTCTGGGAGCTAATCTGCTTACTTGCATGTCCCCGAGGATTGGGCTGTGGGCAGACTAGACTGAACAACAGCTGCTGGGATTTCTAAGCTCCAGAGGCAAAAAGGTAAGGTAGTCTGGGGAAGGAAGAAGTGTGGATTTCATTTACCTAGAGGAGACAACAGCAATATTAGTATTTCTTCTTGCTTGTAAAATGAAGGATACGAAGGTGGTGAAAAAATGGTTTTGCCAGTCTATCTTCAAATGGGTAATTGGGAGGCTGGTAGGAATTTTCAAACGTAATATAACAAAATCAAGGAACAAAAAAGTTCCTTTTCATCTGCACAGAGGCTCTGTTGATGCTGAAATACTTGTGGGATATTAGGAATGAAAAATGTCAGCATGCACACTGCCCAGGCTTGCCTGGTTTATGGCTCCCACCTCGTGGCCGTCATGACTGCCCAGTCAAAGAGCTTCTTTGTCCCTGGAGCATTGCTTTGCAAAGACAAGAAACATCCCCAAGCATCCTCTCACTTTGACATATAGGTCATGGCATTCAGAGAATAATGCAAGGGATTGCCCAAGTGCCAGTTCCTTGAATCGTCGGGACATGAAGCTATTTAGTACGGGTTCAGCTAAGCCTTTTTGCTCCTACGAATCTCCTTCCTGAATGGAAAAGTCCCTTTTCAAGTGAAAAAGACCTGAGTTATTGAGTGGCTTGAAATGCAAGGCTTGTAAACAAATAAAAGGCCAAGAAGTGAGTGTGTGTGTTGGAGGGGGGACAGGAGAGAGATACAGGAGACAGAAAGAGAGGGAAGTGTCATTTGAAAGTCGTAACCAAAAATTTGTAATAGTGTTGTGTGTGTGTGTGTGTGTGTGTGTGTGTGTGTGTGTATTTTGAAATCCACAAGAGGAAGGCCAATCCTTTAATTCAGAGCTGAAATGATCCAGACCTTGAAATGAGCACATTTCCTGATGTTTTGGTAGACTGAGAAACTTGGTTTAGAGAGAAAGACAAGATTGACATGGGTATTCTGCCCTCTGCCAGAAATCCCCCTGCACCTCCAGCCTCAAGTCAGATCCTAGAGAGGAAAGGTGAGTTTCTGGCACAGCTCTGGAATGCAGAGGTCTAGTTCTTAGAGGTAAGGGTACTGTAAACACAGCTTTTTCAAAGCAAATCATTTTTAAGCCCAACTCAGTGGTTTACGTTTGTTAAAATCGTGGCACTATACGAGAACAGTTGCTTCTTCCTGGCTATCTGGTATGAACTCCAGCCGAGTCATTTTGCTGAAGTCAGACCTAACCAGTCTTCCTGTGCATATTGTGCCTAAAACCCACTGAAAATAAGAAGAGTTGATGATTTTGAATGAGATCAAGTCACGATTGAATAGCATGGCAGACCCGTAGGTAGCTGGAACATGTGACATGTGAAAGAGGATATGGTCATTGTCAAACCTGAAAGCTTCAAAATAAACTAAAGGGCTAATAAAGAGACAGTTGAAGCCCAAGCAGTGAACAGCACTGGGCTTCATCTTCATCTGAGTACCTTTGAACAGAGATCTAATTTCTCTGTGACTGAGTTTTATATGCCTTCTCTGTCCAGATATCTTCTTTTCTGCTAGAAAACAGAGGCTAAGTCTTATAGTCTATCTCTCACAATATGCCAGATACTGCTTTAAAATATTTAATCCTCTCCCAGACCTTATAAGGTGTAGTACTCTTGTTATCCCTATTTAATAAGTTCACATAACTTGTCAGTGGCAGAGCAAGTAGTCCAATCTAAGCACTCTGTCTTCACAGCTTGCTCTAACAAAAAATCATCATAAAGCTTGCCTTTTTTTCTACTTTATTTTCTCTTACTTATGTCATTATAATCACTCTTGAAATTACAATGCATCTTTATATGTACAGGCAAAGGGTATAGATGTTGAAATAACGTCACCTTTTCGCCTCTTGCCCTAACTTTGAAAAGAACTCATTCATTCATTCATTCATGCATGTGTGCATGGATTGATTGATTGATTCATTCATTCATTCATTCATTCATTCATATACCAGATGTCTTTTTGTGAAGGAAGTATGACATATGTTTTTCAAGTTGAGGTGTTATCGACTTGGGAAGTGGGGAAAAGAATAGGAGTAAGTTTAAATAAAAGCAGTATTAAATGTATTCCGTCCTCTGAATAGAGGAGAGAACTAGGTTGGCAGGTCTAAGATGGTATAAGACATTCTGGGCTTAAATAAATATGCTGCTATCTCTAATACTGATAAGTCTTCCAGCAGTAGTTTCCATAGACCCACTGAAGTTAGGGAAAGGTAATTTCGTTGGAGAAATGATATCCTTATTTTCCTTAGTTCCGCAGGCAGGGAGAGTGTGGTATCTGGCCCTCAGAAATTCTCTTCCATCAAAGAAATCACTAAACAGAGTTACTGGTGGTGTCTGGTGTGATTCTGTGTGACTGGGAGTTCTTTCATTCCTTGGAAAATGCAGACGCTTCCATGTAAAAGGAATAGCACACTGCATGGTCAATATGCATAGATTTATATCTTGCCCACTGCTCAATTAATTTTCCCTAACCCATTACTTCACAGGCCTCATAGGTTATTTCTTTCCTGATGTCATTTCACTTCTCCATTTTTGCATGGCTCTCTTCCTTCTAAATTCGGCAATCTTCTTAGGGCTTTCTACTTTCTTTCTCAGCTCTGTGTTTTTACCCATGACTCCCTAGGCAGAACCTCTCCTGCCTCAGTCTGATACAGGATCTCTCCTTCTTGACTCTGTAATAACTCCATCCATACCCCTGTTTACAGGTGGCATTCAGGCAGTAAAAAACCTGGATAAGTATTTATAAATATTGAAATTTATAATTTTCTAAATTTATAATTTTCAGTATTTATAAATCTCTACATTTCTTAAAAAAATAATAAAGACAATATTCTTTTACATACTTATTCATTAAAAATATTTTTAAAATATTATGCAACTCCTATGTCCCAATTACTGTTCAAGACCTTAGGAATAAAATACAGAGAATTTAAATGTAGATCCAACAAATGGAAAGCTTAGAGACTAATGTATTTGATCACTAGCATTATCTGGTTACTAGCAATAGAATATTTTAAATGGTTTTACCAAGGATTGCTGCTGTATAAATGACAGCAAATTTAATAGACAAAACTTATGGCAGTTTTGATTTCTTCTAGTCATTGTAGAAAAATATCATGAAGCTCTTGCAAGTCTTTGGAATCTCAAACCAACACATGGCTTTCTCCTTCACCCAATGCATCAATACCTTACATTAAAATGTTTTCAAAATGCCTAATAATTTTTTTTCTATTTGCAGTTGTTTTAGTAAAGTTTAATTTTAACCAAATCTAATTCTGTAAACCAAATGGAACACTAAGTGGTTATTTTAGGCTTATAACTGTACTCTCAACGTAACAACATAGCCCTGTTGCTTGCTAAGCTAACATAAAAAATAGAAACCTGCCTAGATTTGCCCTGTAAACTAATTGCCTACCTTGCATAATTTCTTGAAAAGAAACAAAATAGTCAAAATGTAGGCCATGAGATATGAAATGTTTAATTCCTTAATATTAGATGTAGTTTCCAATTTTGGAAGAATTTGTAGGTGTCATATAGGTTTAATGGGAATAGTCGAAGATTTCTTAGACATTCTCAGTGAATCCAGTTTTTCTGTTAGGGAGCAGTATGGGACACCCTTGGTTTTACTTGACTTTTTCATTACTTTATCTCCAGCATGGAACAGGGTGCCATGCATGTGGTTGGTGTGCAGTACATGCTAACTCTCTTCTTCATCTTCTGGTTAAAGCAGAAATTGGTGATGTTACATCTGCATATATCACAATACCATATCAAACACACTGCACTAATACTGATAGTTTTTGATTTTTTATTTCTTTGATTTCCTTTATTCTGCTTCTACTGTTTCTGCTTTTGATAGCACCAAAGTGACAAAGGCATTGGTGAATATCACAAAGAACCCTGTTCTTTGATTGGCCTGGAATAGAAAATTAGAATGAGGGCGTCATCAAGGAAGAAGAGGTCAAATAAAAGTTATGAAAGTGGGACTTCCCTGGCAGTCCAGTGGTTAAGACTCCGACCTTCCAATGCAGGGGGTGCAGGTTCAATCCTTGCTCTGGGAAATAAGATCCCATATGCCATGTGGCGTGGCCAAAAAAAAAAAAAAAAATTATGAAAGTGATAGATCTTCAGTCACCGTCCCATACATCTCTTCTGGGTCCTGGAGGAGAAAATGGCAGACTTATTTGACATGAGTGAAAGAATCAATCTCCCCTTGGGATCTTCGGAGCTTTAATTATAGACTGTATTATCTATTCCTTGACCTTTCCCGATCTCTTCTTCCATATTCCAACTTTGGTCCTTCTGCTGCTTCCTGAATTTCATCCTGGAATCTGTTTCCCATTAAACTGGAAGATCTACTCATCCAATGTGATTTTATAGCTGTGCTAAAAGACCTACCATGTTCTTTGCAGAACTTGACACTCAGTAGCTATAAAACCCAACTTATCTCTCAAGAATTATGGTTCCTAGGGAAAAAATCATATTTTATGCCTCTGTATTTTCCCATTTCCACATTTTTTTGGAAAGACTATGTCCCACCAGAGAGATAAAAGAGGAACACTGAATTCAAATTTGGTTCTATCCTGAGTTAACTGAGCAAAGGTTAGGCAAGTTACCTAACAGCTTCTTCTCAGTAATGCTGGTTTCTTTGTGTCCCAAGATAAGATTATAAGAATTTATGGTAGTATATGACAGTGATATTCAAAGTGTGGTCTGGGCACACATGTATACACACTATGTATCCTTGGCACATTTTCATGGGATTTACAAGGACAAAACTATTTTTATAACATTACTAAGTCATGATTTTCCTGTTCTATTCTCATTATCCCATGAGTATATCAAGTACAAAAAGTTCATTAGTCCAGTTCCACTTTGCACATTGCAACTGATCTTTAAGAAAATAACACATGTAGAGTTTTGATGTAGTATCAAAGAAGAACATACACCATTATCTGAATAGGCTATTAAAATATGTTTTCCTTTTCCAACTATATATCTGTGTAGGACCAGATTTTTTTCATATACTTTAGCCAAAACAACACATTGCAACAGATTGAAAGCAGATAGAATCCAACTGTCTTCTATTAGGCTAGGAATTAAAGAGATTTGCAAAATGTAAAAATAATGCCACTCTTTTTACTAAAACTTTTAAAATTTGTTTTGGAAAATATATTGATTATCGATAAAAATAGGGTTTTTTTGTCCACATATAATGGATTTATTATTTTAAAAAATAAATTAATAAAGAGTAGTTTAAAAAATCTTTAAAAATTTTTAAAATATAGTAAATATCCATAACTACAATACATGTAAATGAAAGACCTTTGGTGTCTTTAACTTTTTCTTAAGAATGTAAAAGAGCTCTGAGCAAAAACTTTGAGAACCAGTGATATATGGAATGGTGACACATAATTTATATCATACTCACATACTTGTTAAACAAATATGAAAAACCTGAGCTTATATTTTGCCTTAGAGAACAAAAGGAAAGTTAATTTCTTTCTTTCTTTATCCCTTTCTTTCTTTCTTTTTCTTTCATCTTTGTCCTTTTATTACTTACCATTATCTAATATCTTTCTATTCTTTCTAATGTCTTCTTCATTGTCACTAGCATTAATTTAATTAAGAAAGTGTATTAATGCAAACAAACATATAGGTTTTTGCCTTATTTATATCTTTATATGTAAAAAAAATAAATCTAGTACAAAGCATCCAAATTTAATGACAAGAATAGTTCACTCAGTTGTATTTAAAAAGAAATTTGGGACAATTCAGAATACTATATATTTATCAGTCTGATATAATGGTATATATATAATATCACTGAGACATTAATGAGATGAAATTGCAAAACATCTGGAGGAGTAGGAAGAATGACTCACCAACATTTTTAAAGGGAAACCCTCATATGGACAATTCGCTGGGAGAAATAAGACAGAAGGGATAAAATTAAGATACATTTTACTTGTTTCTCTGTTTTAAGTTCTAAGCAAGTTGGAAAGAGTACCATACATTTTCAGAAGTAGAGTTCAGAAAAGAGGACCTCGGAAGAGGGACATTTAAATGTACTGGAATTGCAATAGAGGAAACATAAAGAACTGTAAAACCAACAAATAAAATTTGCTGAAAAATCCTGTTTGTCATATAAACTCAGTGATATGTAGAGAGGACATTTCTGACATTCAGAAATTATGAGTATATTCTGGCTTCACATGCACACAAACACATTCAAAAATTCCTCCATCTTCATTTACTTACTTATTTGTATAGGATTTATATGCACTCTCTCACCTCTAAATAGATATAATGAAATCGATAATATAGTGCAAAATAAAAAACTAAAATAAAGCAGGAACCCTTCTGTGTCAAAGGACACAGAAGCTATCTGGATCCTATGATTTAGGTTATTCATTTATATTATTATAATATTGACAGCAATTGACATTGAGCAATCAGTGTGTTTCAGGTACTTTACATATCTTGTCATATTTCATTCTTATGGCTGACTTAAGCATAAGGTTCAATTATTCCCATTTCACAGATGAAGAAACTGAAGAACAGAGAGCTTTTGCAGCATGCTCAAGGTTACATAGCTAGTGAGTGGTGGTCTTGAGCTCTCAGAAACTATACAATACTGCTCTGAATGATCAAGCATCTTTAGCAGAACCAGGGATACAGTACCAGGGCCCTGACCTCAGAAATCTTACAGTCTCATGTACTAGCCAATTAACCAAATAACTATTTCAGTTCAGACTCTGATTAGTCTTAGAATCAAATTATAAATAATGAGCTTTAGGAAGACAGAGAGTAAATCTGTAAAGCAAACACTATGTTTTTATCTGTGTTGCTCTATCACCCAGCAACAATTCTGACTAGATAACAAGGATATCAGGGAATATTCACAGAAGTAGACATTCAATTTGGCTTTTAGGAATCAGTGCCAATTCCCCCGAGAGGGAACTGGAGACACCATTTCATCTGGACACTACGTGACATTGATAAAAAATGAGCATCACTACAGTTAATAACCAAAAGGTAGTATTCACTGAGTCCTTGCTCTCTGTTTAGTGGTGCACCGAGCACTCTATTTGCATTTTCTCATCTAATACTCACAGTGAAACAGATAAGTATCATCATCACCCTTCATTAATAGACATGAAAACTGAGACTGGCAACTTGGGGAATTTATCACAGCTGATAATTATTCACATCCCAGGCTGTCTAAATCTGGCATCCATGTCCTTAGCCATATTGGTATGCATTTTTTTAAAAATGGCAAATTTTTCTGCGGTTCTCTTCTTCCCTTGTCTACCTCCAAACCTCAACTCCCAGGTCTCACCACCAGGTAACTGGACTCTCCAAGCATGCACCACCCCAGGAAGCACAAGTTCCCTCCTCTTGCTCACTGTACTTGATTTTTACATATCAGTTACATCTCCTCATGGCTCCCGTAGCCCTCCAGCTGCAGAGCTAGAATGGAAGTGAGGAGAAGGGCACCCCGGTGGTGGCAGGAGCAGAACTGTCTTGTAACTGGAAGCCAAACAAGTCACTTAGCTTTGAAGGCACAAGAAAGGCTTCATTTAGATACCAGGCGACAAAGATCAAAGCTGAGGAGGACAAACATGCCTGTTGTCTGCGGCAGGCGGCAAGTCACCAGAAGGGAGCCCCACATCCTTTACTGCAAAGCAGATGCAGTACATCTGAGAGGTTACCATAAACCAAATAAATACCGCCGCAGAGTCTTCCCTTGAAGTCTCATGGAAACAAAAGAGTGGGGCTTTCACCTGAAACAGAGAGTGGCTTGCTCTCCCTGCAGCTGGCACGTGGCCTTCTGCCCCATACTAGTCATCATGTCTTAAATGAACACCGAACATCTACTAATAAAATCACCAAAAAGACACAAAACTTCTTTATATAGGTCCAAAATAATACAAAAATTGACTTAAAAAAAAATTCTCTGGGAAGTGACATGTAATGACTTTGCAAATCACAAAGCTTTCAGGTTGCTAGCGGACAGTTAAAAGAGATACTCTGCTCTATTTAAACAAAGCCAGGGCTCGTGCAAATGAACACAGGGAACTTCCCAATTCAAGAGGGAAACATGAATGCATTGGGCAAATACTATTTAACTCAATGGCAAATACTATTTTAGTTATTTTATACACACAAAGTTGTATCTGATTGCTATCATAATCCTGTGAACTTGGAAGTATTAGATCTACAGATGGGAAAACAGATTGAGTTTTTTTCCTCAAGGTCATATAGTAAGTGGCAGAACTGGGGTATGTACTCCTTCCTTCGACAAAATACTTGATTTTAAAAGCAACTTTTTAATGAATTCTACCAGCTAGGAAACTGAAACCCCAGTTAGGGAAATTTATGAAATTGACACAAAAGCAATTAACTTTAGAAGTAAAATATTTCATCTGTTAAACTTGAAGGAAAAAAAAACCATTTAAAGTCTTAATAAGTTAAAGGTTGGTAACAAACAGCGAATTGAACAAAAGGGCTTTAATCCTTAAACTTCAGTTTTCAGTGCACTTGAGAGTGACCAACTCACCCTGACTTGCCTGCCTCTGTCCCGATCAGACCCTTTGTTTCATCCTGGAGATACACGGTAAGTAGGAATAGTCTGGTTCCTACTAATTGCTAGCCCATAATTGCTAGAGGCAAGGGAAATTAATGGAACAAAATTCAGCAGTGATTAGAGTTATTAAGTTAGTTATGTGAGTGCATTAACAAGGGGATTTGAATTGTCTTGTGTGTTTAGGGACACCTCTCTGTGGAAGTGACACATGAGTGGGAATGTAAAGGATAAATAGATATTAGCCAGATATAAAGGGGGTTGGGTGGGGATATTCCAGGCAGAGGGAGAAGAATGTGCAAAGACCAGAGAGCAGAAGGGGAGGGACCTTGGTACATAGGAGCAATTGGAGAAAATAAGGGTTGCATGAGGACAGAGTGAGGAAAGCAAAGTGCAGGTGACACTCAAGTAGATGAGCAGACAATTCAAAGGTTTGTAAATTGAGTTAAAGGTTTTGATTTTTATCCTAAGAAGAGAGACAAGCTTCTAAAGGGCTCGAGAGGTTGCAGTTCACATAATTCCATTTCTGTTATGAAAAGATCACTTGCACTAAGGAGAACAGAGCAGATGAGAGGACACATAGAGCAGATGACTGCTGCAGACCAGACGAGAGGCAATGACGGCCGGGAGTAGGATGTCATAGCAGAGACTGAAAGAGGATGGAGCGTGTCCCTTTCCAGACAGAAAAATTGACTGCTCTTGGCAATACGTTCAACACTGAAGTGAAAGTAGAGAAAAGTGTCAAAGATGAGGTCTATTTTTCAGGCTCTTGTAAATGGATGGATGGAAGAAACTTATATAAGATTTAGTCTTACTAACAATTTCTGTTAGCTATATTAATAAAGATGTTCTTGTTTTTGTAATAACATTGGGAAATGCATGGGTCTGTAGTACCCTGCTACAATTTGTCGACATTGTGCCTTGCTGGTGGAGAGACAACTTGGGAGGTGGAGAGAACTTAAACGCTCAAACATCAAGTCTATAAATTACAGCACACATCACACATGAATGATGATAAAGTATAAGAGGATAATTAACTCAAACTTCCCTCAAGTTGAGTCAAGAGGCAGATCAATATGAATGAAAAATTTTAGAACTAATTCATTTAACCCATCTTCATGACTTAATGAGGTATAAGGATTACTTAAGGGCAGGGTTTTTATAACATTATTCTTTGGAACAGTTTTCAGAAGAACGAACAAAATGATTCTGCAAATCTCTCTGCTCACTAGATTCTGCCACTGTGAGTAAAATTATTATCCTCATTCAGCTTCCAAAAGTATTTGATTATGATAACCCTCTAGGTTTTTCTCTCATCAACAGTGTGATTATCAAAAAAGTAACAGCTACTGTAAAATTATTTTTGTATGGAGACCTTCAAGATGGAGGAGGAGTAAGACGTGGAGATCACCTTCCTCCCCACAAATACATCAGAAATACATCTACACGTGGAACCGCTCCTATAGAACACCCACTGAACGCTGGCAGAAGACCTCAGACTTCCCAAAAGGCAAGAAACTCCTACCTGGGTAGGGCAAAAGAAAAAAGAAAAAACAGAGACAAAAGAATAGGGACAGGCCCTGCACCTGCAGGAGGGAGCTGTGAAGGAGGAAAGGTTTCCACACACTAGGAAGCCCCTTCGCAGGTGGAGACTGTGGGTGGCGGAGGGGGGAAGCTTCGGAGCCGTGGAGGAGAGCGCAGCCACAGGGGTGCGGAGGGCAAAGCGGAGAGATTCCCGCACAGAGGATCGGTGCCGAGCAGCACTCACCAGTCCGAGAGAGGCTTGTCTGCTCACCCGCCGGGGCGGGCGGGGCTGGGAGCTGAGGCTCGGGCTTCGGAGGTCAGATCCTAGGGAGAGGACTGGGGTCGGCGGCGTGAACACAGCCTGAAGGGACTAGTGCGCCATGGCTAGCAGGGAGGGAGTCCGGGAAAAAGTCTGGAACCACCTAAGAGGCAAGAGACCATTGTTTCTTGGTGCGCAAGGAGAGGAGATTCAGAGCACCACCTAAAGGACCTCCAGAGATGGGCACGAGCCGCGGCTATCACCGCGGACCCCAGAGACGGGCGTGAAATGCTAGGGCTGCTGCTGCCGCCACCAAGAAACCTGTGTGCAAGCACAGGTCACCATCCACACCGCCCCCTCCCGGGAGCCTGTGCAGCCCGCCACTGCCAGGGTCCTGTGATCCAGGGACAACTTCCCCAGGAGAACGCATGGCACGTTTCAGGCTGCTGCAATGTCACACCGGACTCTGCCGCCGCAGGCTCGCCCCGCATCCGTACCCTTCCCTCCCCCCGGCCTGAGTGAGCCAGAGCCCCCGAATCAGCCGTTCCTTTAACCCCGTCCTGTCTGAGCGAAGAACAGATGCCCTCAGGGGACCTACACACAGAGGCGGGGCCAAATCCAAAGTTGAGCCCCAGGAGTTGTGCGAACAAAGAAGAGAAAGGGAAATCTCTCCCAGCAGCCTCAGAAGCAGCAGATTAAATCTCCTCAATCAACTTGATGTACCCTGCATCTCTGAATAGACAATGAATCATCCCAAAATTGAGGCGGTGGACTTTGGGAGCAACTGTAGACCTGGGGTTTGCTTTCTGCATCTAATAAGTTTCTGGTTTATGTTTACATTAATTTAGTAGTTAGAGTTTATTATCATTGGTAGATTGTTTATTCATTTGGTTGCTCTCTTCCTTTTTTTTTTTATATATAGATATATATATTTTTTCCTTTTTCTCTTTTTGTGAGTGTGTATGTGTATGCTTCTTTGTGTGATTTTGTCTGTATAGCTCTGCTTTTACCATTTGTCCTAGGGTTCTGTCTGTCCATTGTTTTTTGTTTGTTTGGGTTTTTTTAGTATAGTTATTAGCGCTTGTTATCATTGGTGGATTAGTTTTTTGGTTTGGTTGCTCTCTTCTTTCTTTTTTTAAATTACTTTCTAATTTATTTTATTTTTAATAAGTTTTTTATTTTTTATTTTAATAACTTTTTAATTTAATTTAATTTTATTTTATTTTTTCTTTCTTTCTTTCTTTCATTTTTTCTCCCTTTTTTTCTGAGCCATGTGGCTGACAAGGTCTTGGTGCTCCAGCTGGGTGTCAGGCCTGAGCCTCTGAGGTGGGAGAGCCGAGTTCAGGGCATTGGTCCACCAGAGACCTCCCAGGTCCATGCAATATCAAACGGCAATAACTCTCCCAGAGATCTCCATCTCAAGGCTAAGACCCAGCTCCACTCAATGACCAGCAAGCTACAGTGCTGGACACCCCATGCCAAACAACTAGCAAGACAGGAACACAGCCCCACCCATTAGCACAGAGGATGTGTAAAATCATAATAAGGTCACAGACACCCCAAAACACACCACCGGACACGGTCCTGCCCACCAGAAAAACAAGATCCAGCTTCATACACCAGAACACAGGCACCAGTCCCCTCCACCAGGAAGCCTACACAACCCACTGAACCAGCCTTAGCCACTGGGGCCAGACACCAAAAACAACGGGAATTATGAACCTGCAGGCTGCGAAAAAGGAGACCCCAAACACAGTAAGTTAGGCAAAATGAGAAGACAGAGAAACACACAGCAGATGAAGGAGCAAGGTAAAAACCCACCAGACCTAACAAATGAAGAGGAAATAGGGAGTCTACCTGAAAAAGAATTCAGAGTAATGATAGTAAAGATGATCCAAAATCTTGGAAATAGAATGTAGAAAATACAAGAAACGTTAAACAAGGAACTAGAAGAATTAAAGAGCAAACAAACAATGATGAACAACACAATAAATGAAATCAAAAATTCTCTAGAAGGAATCAACAGCAGAATAACTGAGGCAGAAGAACGGATAAGTGACCTGGAAGATAAAATAGTGGAAATAACTACTGCAGAGCAGAATAAAGAAAAAAGAACGAAAAGAATTGAGGACAGTCTCAGAGACCTCTGGGACAACATTAAACACACCAACATTCAAATTATAGGGGTCCCAGAAGAAGAAGAGAAAAAGAAAGGGACTGAGAAAATATTTGAAGAGATTATAGTTAAAAACTTCCCTAATATGGGAAAGGAAACAGTCAATCAAGTCCAGGAAGCTCAGAGAGTTCCATACAGGATAAATCCAAAAGGAAACATGCCAAGACACATATTAATCAAACTATCAGAAGTTAAATACAAAGAAAAAATATTAAAAGCAGCGAGGGAAAAACAACAAATAACATACAAGGGAATCCCCATAAGGTTAACAGCTGATCTTTCAGCAGAAGGGAGTGGCAGGACATAGTTAAAGTGATGAAAGGGAAAAACCTACAACCAAGATTACTCTATCAAGCAAGGATCTCATTCAGATTTGATGGAGAAATTAAAACCTTTACAGACAAGCAAAAGCTAAGAGAGCGCAGCACCACCAAACCAGCTTTACAACAAATGGTAAAGGAACTTCTCTAGACAGGAAACACAAGAGAAGGAAAAAACCCACAATAACAAACCCAAAACAATTAAGAAAATGGGAATAGGAACATAAATATCAATAACTACCTTAAATGTAAATGGATTAAATGCTCCCACCAAATGACATAGACTGGCTGAATGGATACAAAAACAAGACCCATATATATGCGGTCTACAAGAGACCCGCTTCAGATCTACAGACACATACAGACTGAAAGCGAGGGAATGGAAAAAGATATTCTATGCAAATGGAAATCAAAAGAAGGCTGGAATAGTGATTCTCATATCAGACCAAATAGACTTTAAAGTAAAGACTATTACAAGAGACAAAGAAGGACACTACATAATGATCAAGGGATCAATCCAAGAAGAAGATATAACAATTGTAAATATTTAGGCACCCAACATAGGAGCACCTCAATACATAAGGCAAATGCTAACAGCCATAAAAGGGGAAATGGACAGTAACACAATCACAGTAGGGGACTTTATCTCCCCACTTTCACCAGTGGACAGATCAACCAAAATGAAATAAATAAGGAAACACAAGCTTTAAATTACATGTTAAACAAGATGGACTTAATTGATATTTATAGGACATTCCATCCAAAAACAACAGAATACACTTTCTTCTCAAGTGCTCATTGAACATTCTCCAGGATAGATCATATCTTGGGTCACAAATCAAGCCTTGGTAAATTTAAGAAAATTGAAATCATATCAAGTATGTTTTCTGACCACAACGTTATGAGACTAGATATCAATTACAGGAAAAAATCTGTAAAAAATACAAACACATGGAGGCCAAACAGTACACTACTAAATAACCAAGAGATCACTGAAGAAATCAAAGATGCAATCAAAAAATACCTAGAAACAAATGACAGTGGAGAAAAGACAGCCTCTTCAATAAGTGGTGCTGGGAAAACAGAACAGCTACATGTAAAAGAATGAAATTAGAACACTCCCTAACACCATACACAAAAATAAACTCAAAATGGATTAACAACCTAAATGTAAGGCCAGACACTATGAAACTCTTAGGGAAAACATAGGCAGAACACTATATGACATAAATCACAGCAAGATCCTTTTGACCCACCTCCTAGAGAAATGGAAATAAAAACAGAAATAAACAAATGGGACCTAATGAAACTTAAAAGCTTTTGCACAACAAAGGAAAACATAAACAAGACGAACAGACAGCCCTCAGAATGGGAGAAAATATTTGCAAACGAAGCAACTGACAGAGGATTAATCTGCAAAATTTACAAGCAGCTCATGCAGCTCAATATCAAAAAAACAAACAACCCAATCCAAAAATGGGCAGAAGACCTAAATAGACATTTCTCCAAAGAAGATATACAGATTGCCAACAAACACATGAAAAGATGCTCAACATCACTAATCATTAGAGAAATGCAAATCAAGACTACAATAAGGGGGCTTCCCTGGTGGCACAGTGGTTACAAATCCGCCTGCCAATGCAGGGGACATGGGTTCGAGCCCTGGTCCGGGAAGATCCTACATACCGCGGAGCAACTAAGCCCATGAGCCACAACTACTGAGCCTGTGCTCTAGAGCCCATGAGCCACAACTATTGAGCCCACATGCCCCAACTAATGAAGCCCATGCACCTAGAGCCCGTGCTCCACAACAAGAGAAGCCACTGCAATGAGAAGCCCGATTACCACAATGAAGAGTAGCCCCTGCTTGCCGCAACTATAGAAAGCCCACATGCAGCAATGAAGACCCAACACAGCCAAAAAAATAACAAATAAATAAATAATAAATTTTTAAAAAAAGAAAACAATGAGGTATCACCTCACACCAGTCAGAATGGCCATCATCAAAAACTCTACAAATAATAAATGCTGGAGAGGGTGTGGAGAAAAGGGAACCCTCTTGCACTGCTGGTGGGAATGTAAATTGATACAGCCACTATGGAGAACAGTATGGAGTTTCCTTAAAAAACTAAAAATAGAACTACCATAAGACCCAGCAATCCCACTACTGGGCATATACCCTGAGAAAACCATAATTCAAAAAGAGTCATGTACCACAATGTTCATTGGAGCTCTATTTATAATAGCCAGGACATTGAAGCAACCTAAGTGTCCATCAACAGAAGAATGGATAAAGAAGATGTGGCACATATATACAATGGAATATTACTCAGCCATAAAAAAAAACGAAATTGAGTTGTTTGTAGTGAGGTGGATGGACCAAGAGTCTGTCATACAGAGTGAAGTAAGTCAGAAAGAGAAAAACAAATACTGTATGCTAACACATATATATGGAATCTAAAAAAAAAAAAAAATGTTTCTGAAGAACCTAGGGGCAGGACAGGAATAAAGATGCAGACGTAGATAATGGACTTGAGGACATGGGGATGGGGAAGGGTAAGCTGGGACGAAGTGAGAGAGTGGCATGGACATATGTACACTACCAAATGTAAAATAGATAGCTAGTGGGAAGTAGCCACATAGCACAGGGAGATCAGCTCAGTGCTTTGTGACCACCTAGAGGGGTGGGAGAGGGAGGGTGGGAGGGCGATGCAAGAGGGAGGAGATATGGGGATATATGTATATGTATAGCTGATTCACTTTGTTATAAAGCAGAAACTAACACACCATTGTAAAGCAATTAAACTCCAATAAAGATATTTTTTTAAAAAAAGCCCTAAATATAAGGCTAGACACTATAAAACTCTGAGAGGAAAACATAGGCAGAACACTCTATGACATAAATCACAGCAAGATCCTTTTGACCCACCTCCTAGAGAAATGGAAATAAAAACAAAAATAAACAAATGGGACCTAATGAAACTTCAAAGCTTTTGCACAGCAAAAGAAAACATTAACAAGACAAAAAGACAACCCTCAGAATGGGAGAAAATATTTGCAAATGAAGCAACTGACAAAGGATTAATCTCTGAAATTTACAAGCAGCTCATGCAGCTCAATATCAAAAAAACAAACAACCCAATCCAAAAATGAGCAGAAGATCTAGATAGTCATCTCTCCAAAGAAGACATACTGATTGCCAACAAACACATGAAAGGATGCTCAACATTACTAATCATTAGAGAAATGAAAATCAAAACTACAATGAGGTATCACCTCACACCAGTCAGAATGGCCATCATCAAAAAATCTACAAACAATAAATGCTGGAGAGGGTGTGGAGAAAAGGGAACCCTCTTGCAGTGTTGGTGGGAATGTAACTTGATACAGCCACTATGGAGAACAGTATGGAGGTTCCTTAAAAAAGTAAAAATAGAACTACCATACGACCCAGTAATCCCACTATTGGGCATATACTCTGAGAAAACCATAATTCAAAAAGAGTCATGTACCACAATGTTCATTGCAGCTCTATTTACAGTAGCCAGGACATGGAAACAACCTAAGTGTCCATCGACAGATGAATGGATAAAGAAGGTGTGGCACATATATACAATGGAATATTACTCAGCCATGAAAAGAAATGAAATTGAGCTATTTGTAGTGAGGAGGATGGACCTAGAGTCTGTCATACAGAGTGAAGTAAGTCAGGAAGAGAAAAACAAACACCGTATGCTAACACATATATATGGAATCAAAAAAAAAAATGGTTCTGAAGAACCTAGGGTCAGGAGAATAATAAAGACGCAGATATAGAGAATGGACTTGAGGACACGGGGAAGGGGAAGGGTAAGCTGGGACGAAGTGAGAGAGTGGCATGGACATATATACACTAAAGAATGTAAAATAGTTAGCTAGTTGGAAGCAGCCACATAGCACAGGGAGATCAGTTCGGTGCTTTGTGGCCCCCTAGAGGGGTGGGATAGGGAGGGTGGGAGGGAAACGCAAGAGGTAAGGGATATGGGGATATATATATATATATATATATATATATATATATATATATAGCTGATTCACTTTGTTATAAAGCAGAAACTAACACACCATTGTAAAGCAATTATACTCCAATAAAGATGTTAAAAAAAATTATTTTTGTATTATCCAATGATCAGATTATCTGAAATAGTTACAATAATAATAGTAATAAGTAATCAAGCATAAATAATACAACCTAGTATATAATATATAACATAGTATATGCATATTATATATTAATGTAATATAATATACAATTAAATACATTATGGGAATTCCCTTGCTGTCCAGTGGTTAGGACTCCGCAGTTCCACTGCCAGGGGCGAGGGTTTCATTTCTGGTTGGGGAGCTAAGATCCTGAAAGCTGCGCAGCATGGCCAAAAAAAAAAAATATGTGTTCAGAATAAATAATATTCTGGGACACATAACAAGTCTCAATACATTTAAGAGGGTTAAAATAGTATAAACATGATTTCAATCACAATGGAATTCAATTTTAAAGTAGGTTTTAAGAATTTTTAAAAGGGTAATTATAAATATATTATGGGGATGGGTGGGAGTATCCAGAAATAAATTTGCTTCTAGTCAAAAAAAAACCCCCATTATATGTGTTAATATATATTATATATAATTATAACACAGTGCATAATAATATATTGTATATATTAAATAACATGAATATATAATATATTACTATACATATTATGCTTTAATATATTAAAATGATACATAATATTCATAATATATGCCATATTTTATAGTTTACAAAGTTGTTTCACACATATTCTCTCATTGAGTCTTCACTGTGATATAAGTATTACCATGCTTCTAACAAAAGAGAGGAAATAGTGGCTGGGATTAGGTGGTCATTAGGTGAGTTTAAGAGTAGAGGATGGATGATGTAATATCTCTATAATGTACAACACACAGTCTATAATACATGATACATCACACATGACATATTACAAAATATACATTCCCATGTATACTCTCACTGTCCTGGGATGGAAGCATTACTAGGTCTTTCTAACAGAGGAGGAAACGAAGTGATTCAATAACTTGCTTAAGTTCACTCAACTGTTATTGAGAAGATTTAGGACTCACAACCAGCTTTCAAAAAATGCAATTCCAGTATTCTTTCTACCACATCACAGCTGCCCTAGATAACTGACTGACTTTTCATTTATAGTTTCTAACCAGCTCCTAATTGGCAGAGTTACATATAGGAATATGCATGATACTATCTGTATAAAAATGACTCAACTAATGACATCCAGAAGCAATCAAGGAAATACTGAATGTGGCTCACGTGTCAAGTTTGAATGGGGATATTAAAACGTCCAGTAAACATTTGTGTGCAGTGTCTCCTTGGCAAGAATCAGACTCTCAGGCCTGAACTGCCTCGTGTGCAAGTGGTTTTCATCATTCTTTCCCTTTCGAGTCATGCAAGGAGCAGCCTTGCACTCCAGGCTCACAGGACCAGTACTATCTTCGCAGATGAGAAGTGAGGGGGCAAGTGTCCCGGCCTGATGGCCAGACAATGTATACTCTCTGCTGCAAGCAAAGGTCATTAGGCTCAATGACCTCCAAGAAGCCCACCCACTCAGCAGAACAAAGACTCCTCTGGGTTCCCGGGACAGATGAGAGCAGCGGGACGGTGGACGTGTGTGTGAGGGGGTTCCTGGCTGGGGCTGGGGTTGACATCATTCTCTGACTTCGTGGTTTAAGCACAGTGGACCCCAAGAAAGCTAAGAGGTAAGTCAAAACATGTAGGGAATTCATGGACTGTGTAGGAAAAAAATTAACATTTTAACCCGGTCCTTGCTTTCCCCTAGCTGGTACTCCCTCCTAATAGTAGCAAAAAAGAGAAAAACTTGCACACACACGTACATATATATATATACTTACACAGATTATATATATATATACACATATATGTTTATATATATGTTTTTCCTTATGTTTCCTTTTTCCTGACCTCTAAGAATGAAGGTAATGCATTTCTTTGGGAAAAGGACTATAATCTAAAGAACTTTCACTGATGGTAAAGATTAACTTGTTTTTAAGGCTACTGAGAAGATGGAGTAAAAATTATCCATAAAAAAGAGAAATCCCATCAAATCACAGTCCTGCCTCTAGGTCGGCTGACTGCAATCTATCTTCTACTCCAGTATATGTGTACACACACACACACACACGCTTTTATTTAGGTCAAGAAAAGGAAAAGAACCAATGTAGGGACTTCCCTGGTGGCGCAGTGGTTAAGAATCCGCCTGCCAATGCAAGGGACACGGGTTCGAGCCCTGGTCTGGGAAGATCCCACATGCCGCGGAGCAACTAAGCCCGCGAGCCACAACTACTGAGCCCACGTGCTGCAACTACTGAAGCCCACGCGCCTAGAGCCCGTGCTCCGCAACAAGAGAAGCCACCGCAATGAGAAGCCCATGCACCACAATGAAGAGTAGCCCCAGCTCACAGCAACTAGAGAAAGCCCATGCGCAGCCAAAAATAAATAAGTAAGTAAATTTATTAAAAAAAAAGAATCAACATAATCTGCCTGCCTAATTCACATCTGCATTTTATGTATATAATCTCACTTATTATTCCACTAAGTTTGAGAGAAAAGGGTTACTAGTCACATTTTACAGATGAGGAAACTGATGCTTAAGGATGGTAAGTGACCTGCATAGGGTTTCGTGTGGAACGGATGTTTTCATCTGGCTCCAAAACTATTGCACCACACTTCGGTCTCTCATGAAAGAGTTCAGACCTGACATTTCTCCATGACTACGAAACAGAGAGCAGAAGATGCCTCACTTGAAAAAAAAAAACAAGTGTTTTGATCCAGCAATATGTTTTTCCTTATTTTTCCCAATTCCTAAGAATGCAGATAATGCATTTCTTTGGAAAATGGTCTACAACCTGAAAAACATTCACTGATGGGAAATAGCAAAGGTTAGCTTCTTTAAAAAGGTTACTGAGAAGTCTGAGTAAAAATTTTCTAAAAAAAAGTGACATTTTTATAGACTATTCTATCTTACCTCCCAACTCAAAATTTGTGTTTGGCTCTTCACTACTTACAAAAAAATTCTGAACTCTTTATATGGCTCATTTTCTTTTTCAACACAAAACTGTCACCATAACCCCTTTGCAGTTTCAGGACGACTTACAGGTCCCTACGTCTGTGGAAAGGCTAATCCTGTTTGGAATGCCTCTCACTCCTGGATTTGTCAGCTAGAAAACTGCTTTGAGCTCACACTGGAACATAAGCATCCCCACCTCTATGAAGACTGCTCTGAATTCACTAAGCAAACAGGGCTACTAAGTGACCTTGTTCCATACCTCTGTTATGTTTTTCATTATTTTTGTAATGTTTACAGGTCCTCCTCCTCACTACCTGAGCTCTTTTGAGGGCAGAGAGCATGGCTTTATACATGGTTATGTCACCAGAGCCTTTCACATCTTTAGCATGTATTAGGTAATCCACAAAGAGTTGTTGCATAACAGGGAGATCAGCTCAGTGCTTTGTGACCACCTAGATGGGATAGGGAGGGTGGGAGGGAGGGAGACGCAAGAGGGAAGAGATATGGGGATATATGTATATGTATAGTTGATTCACTTTGTTATAAAGCAGAAACTAACACACCATTGTAAAGCAATTATACTCCAATAAAGATGTTAAAAAAAAAAAGAGTTTTTGCATATATCAGCGGATAATTGAATCAAAGCCAAGTACAACACACTAAAAATTCTACCAGGTCATTTATGGTTTTGGTGAAATTGAGTGGTATCTCATACAATTACCGAAGGCTTTATTCCCATCTAGGATTATACATTCTCTATGTTTTCTCTGACATTCTCGATCCCTTTGGATTCCTACTTTTTTTTTTTTTTAATAAGTCCCCTTTTTAACTATACCTTGGCTTTGCCATTTGCATACAAACGATTTGATGGCACCCATATAAGAGAGGTTATTTCTTTAAAACAATCATATATTTTTTCAAATATCAAATCTCTATTTTTTTATGCCCCCGCTCCTGCCCTGCTTCATTGCTTTGTTTTCTTGTAATCTTCTACCACCAAAGTGGAACAATGAGGACGATAACACTAGAGGAGAGGAGGGCAGATACTGCCTGGTTCCTTCATCAACTCTGAGTTTTAAATTCTCTAGACTCTAAGCTACATGAGAAGAATGACTTCATTTCTGTTTCCTGCTCTTCTCTCAGCAAGTAGAAAAGTACCTAACACGTAGTATGCACTTAATAAATACTTATAGAATGAACGAACGAATAAATGAGAGCTGATACTCTTGATCTCTTTAATGCAACAAAAGTAATAATTACTGGACTTCGTTGAGCAAGAAAGGATTTCCTAACATTTCTTCAAATTTCTTTTGAACTTAGCAAAAGGCAGGCTCATTCACCACGGTGCCAGTAAACAGATCGTAACAAACAGGAAATGGAGACCCCAAAGCCCACCCTTTCTGATCTCAATAAATGGTATCTAGTACAAGAGGGGAGACCAAAGGGCAGCAGGTGATTAGAAGTGTATCTCAACAGGGAAGGACAAATATCATATGATACCGCTTATATGTGGAACCTAAAAAAAATGGTATACATGAACTTATTTATAAAACAGAAACAGTTACAGATGTAGCAAACAATCTTGTGGTTACCGGCGGGGGGGGGGGAGGGATAAATTAGGAGATGGGGGTTGACATATACACACTACTATGTATAAAATAGATAACTAATAAGGACCTACTGTATAGCACAGGGAACTCTACTTAATACTCTGTAATGACCTATATGGGAAAAGACTCTAAAAAAAAATGGATATATGTATATGTATAACTGATTAACTTTGCCGTACAGCAGAAAGTAACACAACATTGTAAATCAACTATATGCCAATGAAAATTAAAAACAAAAAAAGAAAAGAAGAAGTGTGTCTTAAGCTCCCGTGTGCAGGCCAAAATCTGGGAGAGAAGACATAAGCTGGATAGGTTGGTGGTCATGCCAGTAGTGGAAGAGCTTTTGCTCTATGTATTTTTGGACATTGGAAGACTATCTCCTGGCAAGCTATCCTCTCAGCAACCCAGAGGCAGTTTCACCAAATAGGTTGCTTTACTGTAACTAGATAAAGAGAGAATCTGAACCTAGTTACACAGAGATCCTCTCCAGGGTTGCCAGATTTAGCAAATAAAAATATAGGGCACCCAGTTGAATTTGAGTTTTGCATCAATAAGTGAATTTGCTTTTTGTTTGTTAGTTTGAGTTTGTTTCTTATTTTCCCATGGGTGTTTTTGTATGGGTGTGTGTGTTTTGTATAAATGTCTCATGCAATATTCGGGACAGGCTTGCACTAAAAAAATGTTCAAATTCAAATGTGACACAGCATTCTGTATTTTAAATGGCAATTCTGCTGCTGTCATTTTTTGTGTGTAATGTATTCAGAGATTCTTGTGGACCCCACAAAGCATGTGAAAGTTATTTAAGAGCTCTCCGGGGATCTTGCCAGAGGGTGTCTCAGCATACTGAAAGCCAAGGTGTGGCCAAGTTTCCAGGGAAGATCAGTAAAAGCCCTGACCAAACGAGAGGAGAAAAGATCTCAAGCTATGCCAGCCTCATTAAGGGAAAGTGACAGACTCCCTAAGAATGGCACCAGTTGCCCCTCGGCAGTGTCATCTGTCAAGAGAAAAGACAGTTGAGACAGAGACCAATAAAAACCTAAAAATCCGAAGAACCTGTGGTAGCAGTGGAAGTATACCGCTCAGATCTCTGTTCAAGATAGAATTCTCTATTTAGGTATACATAGTGCAGTTAGCTAACAGCTTCCTTACTGCCTTCAGTATAACTCACTTTGAGACAAGAGTACCCTCTTTCTGGGTAGCCCTTTGCAATGATCGAACAGAGCAGGGTACTAGGGTCTGGTTATTTCTGCTGAACACAGGACACCTCTAATAGTCTCTCCTCGGGAGCTTGCTGTTGGATTGGCAAAGCTTCTGTCATATTTGCGTTGTAGTCTACCTGCACAGTTCTGCTTTCTTCCACCTTTCCTTTCCCAGATACCACACCTGTGGGCTGAAGGCTTTCCCCGTTCAATCCTGCTTCCTCCCCCTTTTAGTTTGCACAGTTCTTGCACTGCAATAAATCCCTTGAACTCCTACTCTGTTTCAGCATCTGCTTCCCAAAGGTTCCAACTACCACAACTGTGTTAGTTGCTGTGATGCCATCTAAATTTACCTCCTCCCATAATCTCAACTGCCTTCTTGGAGAGGAAGAGAAGATGCTACAGAACTCTGATAGAGTGAGTAGAAGCTAAGTCACCCTAGCAGAAAAATAGTTTATGCTTTTAAATCAGAGTAAGAATACCTGGCTGGGATAAATCTACCTAGAATAAATTTATTTCTTCAAGTCACCTACTTGGGAGCTCATGAAGGAGATCAAAGTAATTTCAGAGGAAAAAAAGAAGTCACGTTTTCTTCGCAGGTTTGATTGCAATATTGAGAAATTTACAACTCTGCTCTATCTACTTAGGGTAGAATCAGACTTTTCTGATTAATGAGATAGGAAAACAGAGATTAGAGAGAGGTGGAAGAAGGAGATAGATTACAGGGAGGAGAGACAGATGAGCTTCCCAAACATTTGAAATTTCAAAGTCTTTTGGGGAGGGTGTTTTTGCATGCTACCCTCTGACCCTTCATTAACTTCGATGTTAGTTTCCTATCTTGGGAAAACACTGGCCAGGTTAATTTCAAAATCTCACCCTGTACTTTTTTTCTGGGAAAATGACCAAAAGTTATCTCCTAGCAGGTACCTAAAAAGTGGGAGAGGAGGGCTAACTTCCTGCCAGCTCTTGTAGATGTGAAGGCTCATGTTCCCATCTAGTAAATCTTATAGAAGCATAATGTCTTTTGGTAACACCTTACTGGAGCTAGGTTGTTACCCGTTCAACAAGTTTTAGGTTGCATCGCATTTAGAATGAAAGGGATCTGGTGGAGAGAAAAACCCCCCTCCAAATACTTTAAAATCTGAGATCTTTAGCCTGCATTTCAATGTATTTCATTAACACAGCCTAAACCATCTTTGTTCCCAAAGGCTGGTTAGAGTGATTTCCTGCCCGTATGAAGCCCTATCTAAATCTCAAGCCTATCATGCATCTGCTTCAACATACATATCTTCTTTAGTTACCATAGTTGTTTCATTCATTTTATGCCTCCTCATATTTTATAATTTTTCTGCATAAATATCTTATCTCACCAATAAACTAATAAAGGTATTAAGGAAAGAGATCACTTTTTTTTTCTAGAGTAAATTCTTCAAAAAGTAGATTTCGTAGAAAGTTCTCCTTTACATGTGGAATCTAAAAAACATAATAAAACAAACTCATAGGAAAAAGAGATCAGACTTGTAGGTTCCAGAGGTGGAGGGTAGGGGAAAGGGGAAACTTGGAGGAAGGTGGTCAAAAGGTACAAACTTCCACTGAGCACTGCTGTGTGACGCATAGGGAAGTTAAGAGGGTAAATCCTAAAGATTCTCATCACAAGGAGAAACAGGTTTTTTTTGTTTGTTGGTTTGTTTTTTTAATTAATTTATTTATTTTTGGCTGCGTTGGGTCTTCGTTGCTGCTCTCTGGCTCTTTCTAGCTGTGGCAAGTGGGGGGCTACTCTTCGTTGTGGTGCGCGGGCATCTCATTGCGGTGGCTTCTCTTGTTGCAGAGAAGGGGCTCTAGATGCATGGGCTCAGTAGTTGTGGCGCACAGGCTTCAGTAGTTGTGGCACGTGGGCTCAGTAGTTGCAGCATGTGGGCTCAGTAGCTGTGGCTCACGGGCTCTAGAGAGCAGGCTCAGTAGTTGTGGCGCACGGGCTTAGTTGCTCCGTGGCATGTGGGATCTTCCCAGACCAGGGCTCGAACCCGTGTCCTCTGCATTGGCAGGTGGATTCTTAACCAATGCGCCACCAGGGAAACCCAGAAACAGGTTTTTTTTTTCTTTTCTTCTTCCTTTCTTTTTACAGTATCCATATGAGATGATAGATGTTAGCTGAACCTACTGTGGTAATCATTTCAGGATACATGTAAAACAAACCATTACGCTGTACGCCTTAAAATTATACAGTGATATATGTCAATTATTTCATAATAAAACTGGAAAAAACTCTTTAAAAAGTAGCTGTCAGCTGATTCTGGAAGTTCTCTTGACACCAAAACAAGTTATTTCAGGAAAATCATAGATGTGAATGACTAAGTTAGGGTCAAAGTTAAATACTGTCATTTTGGAGGTATATAGATATTGTGCCGACTGTCTGTCATTCTTCAAATGAAAGAAATTTCTCGTAGTAAGAGACAATGGAAAATGGATGTCAGCCAACTTGGTTATGAATAACTATTTGGTCTTTACCAGTGACCAACAATGAAATTTCAGGTGAGTCAGAATGAGCTACTCCATCTATAGCCTTGCTACCAGTTCAAATGAAGTGAGGTCTCAGTCTAAATTCTGCCATACATGCAACCAAAACACATACCAAGCAACGCTTAGAAAGCAAAAACAAAAATTGTTCATACAACCTGTTGCATTGGCTCAAGGAAGTCTTACTTAGCTCACTGTACTTTTAGATACTATTTTCATGAATTTCAAGAAAAGTTCACTTAAGGCAGACAGCAATGTTCTAGAAGCAGACACAACATTCCAGAGCCAGGATTCTGTCACCATTACAGCTGAATCAAATAACCAGAATCCTCCAGAATCTAAGGCTGGACACAAGAATCTTTGGGAATTTAGATTAGGACATTGTTTGCAAGGGTGTAGGCGATAAACTAAAAACTCTCCCTGAATTCTTATTGTTCATGCATGTGTGGGAAGTATCTTCTAAATATTTTAGCCAATACACATACATTGAACATTTTAAATTTCCCAAACAAGGGCCTACTTTTAACATTAATCATACTTGCCAATCATTCACTGCTTTCACCAATAAATGCCCCATTTCTGACATCCAGTATATTAATTGTCAAAGTAACACTGATTGATCCAGATGCAAGTAACAAAGCAGCTGAAGTTGCAGCTTCTGGAAGATAGGCTTCCTGAGGGCCAAAATCCAGTTCTGAATTGTGCATTTCTGATTAGCACATTCATAGCTCACTCATTCATTGTGCATTCTTCATTAAGTATTAGAAGCATCTGGGTTTACAGGGTAAACTAAATAATATGCATATTGTCCCACATAGTATCAGATGAAATATTTAAAAATAATTTACAGATATCATAATCAAAACCTTAGAGAATGCCTCAGCTAGTGTTTTTTCTAGCTGGGTTCCCCTGAGCCCTACTTTCACTCCCCACTCCTACCAACTAGGGAGCTACTGTACCCTTAAAAAAAGCTACTTAAAATATTTATTTAATTCTTCTTATTGGACCTCCAGGTAAGATTTCATCTGAAGGATAGAAAGGGTTGCTGAAAAAAAGGTTGGAATGAATTACTCTGCTACTCTTGATCTGTTTTTTCTCTGTCACCCAAGTGGTGCATAGATAAACTTTGAAGTGTATTATTTAGTGGCAGAGATAGACCCAGAAGAGCATTTATAGTTGGAAAAATGGTACATAAAGACACTGTGACAAAAGCAAGATGTTTATGTGAAAGACCAGCACAATAAATGGTTTGCTGGATCCAAGTCTGTTAGCAAAGTGCCTCTAAAGAGCCAACTGTGAGGGGTCCTTGCTGTTTTGACACATCTTAAGTTATGTACAGATACAGCATCAGTCCAGTAATTGGAGCCGACCCGGATGATCATCTAAACCAAATGATATATTTACAAGGCTCGATTCTCTGTCAGAATTCTTGGTGCATATAGAAAACTATCCTGCAGAAAAACAAGGTGAAAGTTACTTGGAAAGAGTGAGATTATCTCAAGGATGTCATTGTAGTTCCAGCTGGACTGATGAGGTCGGGACCCCTAGACATTTTGATAGCCTAGGGAAGCATGACCTGCTCTGACACTGCCTTTCTCCCTTGGTCAGGGGCTCTTAAAATTCTGCTCTGGTGGACATGTGTGAAAGAGAGCGAGTTCTCTTATAGAAACTGCTGACTCTTTCTCTACTTCTTCTGTGTCCTGGGGAGTTGCCTACAAGAAAGAGATGGGAAAACCCACAGACATGGGCAGAGAGCAGTGTAGGTGTCCTCACTCTATGCTGATCTTTGCCTTCTCACTCACATTTCTCAATCAGCAGATACTTCTACCAGATATACGCTAAAGGACTTGTGGGATGAGGAGCAAAGAAGTAACTCAACATATAAAATATGGGAACCCTGAACTAGGTGGTTAAATGTCCACCTAAGTAGTTCTTAACTTTTTCTAAGTTATGTTTTTGAGGATTGGAAAAAGCCTGGGCAGTTGCCCTGGAACACGCTCACGTGTTTCAAATTTTACAAACTATTCAGGGCGATTACAACCTCTCCAAAGGTCACCTACAGATAGTTCCCCCTTCCTCAGGTGACCTCAACCTAGAAAGAAGGCAGCCTGAGGTTACATGTCCCTGAGGAGTTCACATGTTGTAGGTGTTAAATTAGTTCATTATATGGATTAAAATTAAAAGGTAATACATGAACAAAAAATTAAATAAATATGATGGTTAACCTATGAAAGAGTCTCTATTAGGAGATTCTCTCTCCCACTTTCCACAGTGTTCCTCCATAAAACCACAGAGACTAAGAACACACCGTACTCCATCTTAGGTACTATTTCTTGAACTTAGCCCTTGGACATATTTTGGTGTAAGCAAAGCTATTCTGATCATATAAAATCAAACAAATGCAAGCAAAGTTATAGAGCTCTTTGAATCACTCCAATAACATTTGTTTCTAGATTTCATTTTGAGTTTACCTCAAATTATTTAAAAATACGTTCCTAAAAAATGATTGTAATTTTCTCCTTGACAAGGATTCTGGTACTTGTGTAGAATTGTGTGACGCTGGTAAGTCCGAGCGTCCCTTCAGCCAGCACGTTTTCATGTTGCCAATTTAAATTTACAAGAGTCTTAGATAGGTTTCTTTGAGGTCTTTAACACATAACTGACTGTATTGTTTTCCATTTCCACCTCTGTGATGACATGAATGTACAAGAAAGGAGGTAGAAGTAGCAAAGGTCATGGGAATAATGTTGAATCCATCTCACCACCAAATTACATCTATGTCTTAAAAAGCCTTGTTCCAGCATGGATTGGGTTTCCTCTGAGCCACAGAGAAAGAATAAACAAACAGAAATGTCTTTCAAAGAGAAGGGAAATAATTGCCAAGCTGTACACATTTAATTGTAGCACAGTAACACAAGTTAATTTGCATCAAGTCAAAAAACATATTTTAGTGATTAAAAAAAAATCAAACCTGGGAAACCACCCAAAGTCTTCCTCTGAAGAAAGTATTCTACCAAAGTCTAAATTGTGCAAACAGACCCTGTGGTTATCACCAATTGGGAACCGTGGAAGATCCTTAATGCCAAAGCATGAGAAGGCATTTTAGCTTTACACACCACCTACTTGTTCCAAGCTATTTGACAAATTCAAAAAGGCCAATTTACAAAAAGCATAGTACATACAGTGCTTGTCTTAACTGCCATTTATTCCTTTAGATATCTGAACTCAAACTCACTATGCCTGTTGGAAGTAGCAAAAAACAGTTAAGGAGCAGAGAATTTACTAGTCACTTTTGTCAGGGACAGATGAATCTTTTGCTTCTCAAAGCCATCATACAGTTGGTTTTACCAAACCATTGTCTCTTATAAATCCAATTAACTTGAATGGCTTTACCAATTTTAAAAAATTTAATATAATTCCAGGACCACATAAATCTGCCCTAACTTATACTCTATTTCAGTGAGAGAGAACGTCCTATGTATGACTTTGCCCTGTTCTGTTAAATGTTATCTTATCATTATGATGTCATATTTACCTATGGCTCAATTCCCATAGGTAAATATAGGAGCCACACATCAATGAAGACGGTCTATTGTTATAAATAATAAAAGACAACAATCTACAAAGCCCCAAACTCATCTGATTTTACCAAACTGTCCTCATAATTAAGTTCAGGTATTATTATTATTATTGTTATTATTGTTATTATTATTATATACTAAGTTATATAAACTATCCTACCCTTGGCTTTATTTTGTCATCCTTGGCCTGACATGAATGGAAAAAAGAAATTGTTCTGGGGATTTATATAAAACTCTGATTTGTTAAAGTTTTTAATTTGTCTAATTTTGAATTTTTTTTGACTATGTCCTTTATTTTCATTTTGTGATGAAATAAAATAATACATTTTTAGGACTTGAGAGACCTTATCTTTTGTAGAAGACTCTGAAGACCAGAAAGGTTAAATGAATTATCTGAGGTAACACTCTTAATTAGTGGAACAATCAAGGTCAGGATTTAGGTCTCCTGATTCCCAGTCTAGGATTCTTTCTACAGGTCCTGATACTAAACTACACTTCATACTCCTAATGACTTCAGTTTTCCATTACATAAAAACCCTCAAAGACTGACCACATTCAACAGTATTATCATATAAAGAAAAATTGTTTTCTTATATACTGAATTCCTTTTATCCCTACCAATGAAATAATTGTCAAGCTAAAAACATGATTATGGCAGAAGTAAACATCACACAAGATGGTCTAAAAGCCTGCTGCATTTGATTAGGGCTGCAAAAGTGAGGAATGAGGTATATGTACATTTACTAAAGAAGAAAAATAATTTTCTTACACACAAGTTCCAAGTTAGCATATTCTAGAGACTAGAATGTGAAAACTTGGGGTTATCTGGGAGGGAATGGAACAGTGGAGAGAAAGGGCAGCTCATTTCTTAATCATATCCTCCTCTTACATGCAAATGGTGACTGCAGTCAATGAAGAACTTCTATCTAATAAGCTTCTCCCACACCCTAATGGAAATTATAGCTCTCCTCTCTCCTTTTGGCTAAACTCTCCCTTCTATGTTTACATGATTACTGAATGGAAGGCAAGGTCTCTTCCAAAGAAACATTCACAACCAGAGACATTCTAAGAGATCCTGCTGTCTACATCTTATGCTTCTGCTTTTTTTCTTTTTTCTTTTTTTTGCCTAACAAAAGAAAGAAGAATAAGCAGGGCCCAACTTGCTCTTTCCAGTGTGGTTTCATAAAATTGGCCTTTCTATAACAATATGAGCTGCTCATTCAACCTATAAAAATGTCTCATGTTAGACAGCTGTTTTGCTTTTGCTGAGCTTTAGAATTAGGGGCATGGTATTTACACTGTGTCCTATTATAAGCTAAATAGGCTCACACCCTGGAAACAGTTATTGCTTAATGAAAATAATATGCTATAACCAAGATAATATGAACATATGACAAGAAGACCTCCCTTGTACTAAAATGTGTCTGTTTTAATAAAAGCATATGCAGATTTAAACCTATTGCTCTGGTTTTACTCATGGGCAGTATATATAACTTTTCTTTGTAAGTTTTATCTGAATTTGAGAGCAAAGCATCTGATGATCTTTGAAAACATTCCCTAGTTTGGTAAGATGCATGGTCCTGGGACTTCAGTGGCAGACAGACCTGGGTGAGGATTTGAGCTATGCCACTAAGTTGCTGTATCATCTTGTAAAAATTCCTTAATTTCTGTAAAGCTCAACGTTCTCATTTTATAAATGCAATAAATATACATACGGCATGGTGTCCTTATGAGATTTCAAGACAATTTCAAGTATCTAGTTCAATACCAGAAAAAGAGTAGATACTCAGTGTGGTATCATAGTTAACAGCATAGATCTGAGAGTCAGTCTGCCTGAGTTCAAAGCTTTGCTCCACCACTTTTGTGTCTAAGACTTTGCTCTTGTAAATTGGGCAAATAGTAATAGTCACTGGGTAAGATTTTTTAAAAGGATTAGATAACATACATATGACATGTAGAATAAAATCTGGTACATAATAAGTACTCAATTCATTCATTAATTAAACAAATACTTATTGAGTACCTACTACAAACCAAACACTGAAGAGTTGATGATTCACCAATAGAATAAATTGTCAAAAATATTCATCATCATGAGCTTAATAAATTCCCAGAAAGAAATACGATAAACAAACAAACAAGTAAAGTAACTATTATGAAAATCAGTGAAAAATGCTAGGGAAATTTTCAAAGAGCAGGGAAATGGAAGCAGAGTTGAAATTTTAGCTAAAGTAGTTAGAAAGGGCTCACGAAAAAGATGTCATTTGGGTAAAGATCTAAATGTTAACAGTTATTATTATTACTATTATTTTATTTCCTTCCTTTCTTACTCAGTAATCTGTGATAGAATTCAATAAGCAGGAGGAGAAGAAAGAAAATATATAAGCCAGGGACTAGTCAAGAAAACAGAAACCACTCAAGTTGGAAGGCCTTTAATTCAGGGAGTTAGGTGCTTACAAAACTGTTGAAAATATGAAGAAGTAAAATTTAAGTGAAACTACTGTTTTCTTTTTAAAAAATTAGGGTATTACAAACATTGCTGGAAACCACTGCCAATGATCTCAGTTACCTATGACACCAAGATGGTAATTCTCAAGGGAACTCATTAAAGCCACTAGCAAAACCTCGTATTTGTCTACTACCAATGCTCATGCATCTGTCTGTCCCTGGGGAAGGAGTTATATTAATTTCTATTTCTTTTCTGCCTCCAAAATCCCATGCAAATATATCTCATTTAAGGAATCTAAATGAGAAGACTGATGGCATTGGATTCTGGCAAGTATAGTTCTTAGGTTTCCAATCTGTGATACAAAGGATGGCATAGAATGCAGTCTGGGTAGGTATCCATCAGAGAGAAAGAGAAGAAAAAAAAAAAAAGAGGAGGAGGAGCAAGGATATTTATTATGTCCATAGTCACACACTGAATAAATCCCAGAGCTGTGTTTCATTCCTAGTTAGTATGATTCTAGAACCTGCCTTCTTAACCACTCTGCTTTTATTTGCCTATGCTCTTTATTCCTGGAGAAAAGATAAAGAGTGAAGTTAATTATATAGTGATATAGAGAATAACATAACTGACTTTATTTGTAACTGACTTCATTGGAAAGGAGTTAGGGAAATAGCAATTTAAAAAGAATAAGAACTAGTTTTGAGGGCTACAGGAAAAGAAGCGGAATTCAGTAAATATTGTTAAGGAGAAGAATGAAGAGACCCACAGGACCATCCTGCCTCGCTATTTCCATAAATATTTTGAACCATTCTTATTTTCAGGCAAGGCCCCCTTTCCAGAGTAAGGTCCACAGAGAATTATAATAGCAGATTGAGAAGGAATCTTAACAATCAATTCACCTCAGATGGGGAAATGAGACCACTGAGACCATCAAGGAGATTTTTTCAAGTTCACAGACAGGCAGACTTGGAGTCAAAAACTTCCTTCTAGACCATGTTTTAGTCTGTAGTTTTAATTATTTAATATCTATGAATTTTTGTGTGGGTCTGGTGGTTAAAACAGTCAAGTAGAAATGGTGTTTGCTATTTTTGGCTCATCTGCAAACTTGCTGGCAGCTATGTCATGTCTCATTCACTTCATCCAAGATTTCCAGAAACTCCATGTTACCATATGTGGAATAGGAGTCTCATTAATCCTCATTCAAAATATTAAAGGGACTGAACTGTGAGTTAATTTGTACAAAGTACTTTGAGATTTTTGGATAAAATCCACCATATAAGCAAACAGAAGGGAACTATCTTCCTTTTCTGGATCATCAAACAATAGCCTGAAGAACGACAAACTCTAAATTCAATAAGGAATGTAAATGTTCCGTTTTGAAATCTTCCAGTCAAATTGGGAACAACTTCAAGATCCATGAAATTCCAAAAGTAATCATAAAGTGAGCTTGCCTCCAGAATCCTCCTGTGTAAAAGTAGGAGCATTTTAAAATTACTTTTGGGATATTTCTATCCTGGTGAAACAGCTGGCCATACTCTCCACTTAACTATGTACTCCCACGCCATCTCTGGAAAACTAAATACTGTGATTTACTTCAGCCATATTGTATTAATATTTATTTGAAGAAGAAGAACAAATAACCACTGAATATTTTTTTCTTCTTTGAGAAGCACTGCATTCCTCAAGATTTATGGGAATCTATTTGTTTGTATTGTCTTGTTTACTAATCTTTATCAATCTCCAGTGACTGAATATACTTATTCTGTTTAACTCCACATTGTTCATTGCACTTGATTATTAAATATTTCATTTTGTGTTAGAGAACACCACTTATCCTCAGTAGAAAGTAATAACCATTTATTTTTCTTTCTTTCCTATTCAGAGGCCAATTAAAACAAATTATTTTATACAACATGAAATTTAGCAAATGCCCACACTGAGAAGCATAGCAAAATTCTTAATTAACTAGTCTGTTACCCTCACCAGGTTGTATTATCAGAAATATTTAAAGAACTAAAATGATGTAATTTTAACAAACTGTAATTGAAAAATCAAAAAGAGAATCATTTTGCTATCAAGTACAAATGGCATTTGCTAACCTCTTCCAAAACACTTAGAGAATTCAGTTTATTAGAATTAAATCTGTCCAAAAAATACATATGAATCAACTGATGAAGACATCTACAGTTTATTGGGCTCCTTGGTTCTCGACATCCTGCCATCTGGGTTCTACTTCTACTGTACTACTGAAACTGATTTTGACGAAGTCATTAACAGCCCCTTGGACACTAATGTCTTCTTTTTTTTTTTTTTTTTAATTTATTTATTTATTTTTGGCTGTGTTGGGTCTTCGTTTCTGTGCGAGGGCTTTCTCTAGTTGTGGCAAGCGGGGGCCACTCTTCATCACGGTGCGCGGGCCTCTCACCATCGTGGCCTCTCTTGTTGCGGAGCACAAGCTCCAGACGCGCAGGCTCAGTAGTTGTGGCTCACGGGCCTAGTTGCTCCGCGGCATGTGGGATCTTCCCAGACCAGGGCTCGAACCCGTGTCCCCTGCATCAGCAGGCAGATTCTCAACCACTGCGCCACCAGGGAAGCCCCACTAATGTCTTCTTGAAATGAACTATTTTTCCTTTGGGTTTCTTAGGATTCTCTCCTAGGCCATCTTCTCAATTTCTATATTCTCCTTGAGTGATTTCAGATGTTCTTTTGACTTCAATCACATCTAGGTTTCTAAACATCTTTTTATAGTCCAGATCTAGTCCTGAGCGTCAAACCTTTATATTCAACTTTATATTACATATCTCCACTTAGATATCTGATCAAAATCTTGTGCTCAATATTTCCAAAACTGAACTCATATTCTTATCCTCCACAAACTGCATTTTCATCTGTGCTCTGAATTTCAATGAATGCAATCCATCAATCTTTCAGTTGCTTAAGCCATAACCCTCATAGTCTTCATTACTGCCTTTTTCTCCTTTCCTCAGCACCTACAACATTGCCAGGTCCTCATGATTCTGTCTTTTAAATACTTTTAAAATCTATTCATGATTCATACTACCTCTATTGTTTAGACCACAATTATCTTTTGCTTGGATTAGTATAAAGGAATCCCAACTGGATTTTCTGTATTCAATCTTATCTTTCTCCAACTCATTCTTTACATTGAACTAAAATTATAATATGGGCATGTCATTTCCTTCTCTCTCTTTATTCTCTGAATGGTAGGAGGCATCCTTAATGCCTCATTTCTCTTTCTCCTCCAAACCCAGGTCCCATCGATTCAACAATTTGAATGATAACAAATATGACCGCTTCTCTCCACTCCCAGGTCTGAGTTAAGTGTCCACACTAGATGCTTCCAGAGCCACTGTACTTACCTCTACTAAAGGTGGCAATGATCACAGTCTTTGGTAAATGTTTCTTTACTTTTCTGTGACCTCTAACTCACTGTAAACTCTTTCAGGCTTAGGACCTTGTCTTGTTCACTCATATTTCCAGCACGTGGCTCTTTGGTAAGGCATATAAAAGGAGCTTGTTAATAGTGATTGAAAAAAGAAAGAAAAGGAGGAAGAAAGAGAAGGAAAATGACCATTAGAAAAGTCACATTGTTTATTTTTTCAGAAAGACAAGCTATGTTCTTTCATCTTGAAAGTCCCAAGGAAATAATTATTTCTGAAATGAGTAGTTACAAAGTTGAGCAAAGATGCACTGTATGTATGAAAGAAACCCCATAGTAGGGAGGGGGAAAAGAAGAAGGATTGTTAAGAAAAAGAAAAATCCATCCTTCATGGCTTCCATCCCACCGGACTTGCCCTTTCCCTGTGCCAACAGATACTGAGTGGTACTGGACATTTCCAGCCCAGACAGAAAATCATTTTAAATGTTGCCTAAGCCATAAGAAAAAAAAAAGAGCCTATCACTCCAAAAAAAATCATGAGAATTAAAAATAAATCTAAGCCTTAACTAAGCCAATAATAACTTTTGATATAAAACTGCTGCTCTGAGCCTTCACTTTACTTCTTTATTTGTAAAGCTTAGCTGGTCTAAATTGTGGCATTTGAACTGTAAAGAAGGTACCCTATTCTTGATTTTAGCACTCAAAAAAGCAGGGGGGGAAGCTTCAAAGAAACTAAGATGAAGCTGGTTAATTGAGTGAGTTCACTTTACCATGTTCATAATACCACCCCAAACTTAACGCTACCTCCTTGGCGGACTGGCTGAACAAGAATTGCAGAGTAATATGATGCCAGGCTGCATGTTAAGTTCCCATGAAAGGAGAAACATGATTTATGTGGGGGTTTTTTCTTTCAAATACAGTAAGCATAGAAAAGAAAAAGACATCTGAGATTTGATTGCAAAGCTATGTTCATTATTATTATTATTATTATTAACATCTTCATTGGAGTATAATTGCTTTACAGTGGTGTGTTGGTTTCTGCTGTATAACAAAGTGAGTCAGCTATACGCATACATATATCCCCATATCCTCTCCCTCTTGTGTCTCCCTCCCACCCTCCCTATCCCACCCCTCTAGGTGGTCACAAAGCACCGAACTGATCTCCCTGTGCTATGCAGCTGCTACCCACTAGCTATTTTACATTTGGTAGAGTATATATGTCAATGCCACTCTCAGGTCATCCCAGCTTACCCTTCCCCATCCCCGTGTCCTCAAGTGCATTCTCTACGTCTGCATCATTATTCCTGTCCTGCCCCTAGGTTCTTCAGAAACATTTTCCTTTTTTTTAGATTCCATATATATGTGTTAGCATATGGTATTTGTTTTTCTCTTTCTGACTTACTTCACTCTGTATGACAGACTCTAGGTTCATCCACCTCACTACAAATAACTCAAATTCGTTTCTTTTTATGGTTGAGTAATGTTCCATTGTACATATGTGTCACATCTTCTCTACCCATTCATCTGTCGATGGACACTTAGGTTGCTTCCATGTCCTGGCTATTGTAAATAGAGCTGCAATGAACATTGTGGTACATGACTCTTTTTGAATCATGGTCTTCTCAGGGTATATGCCCAGTAGTGGGATTTCTGGGTCGTATGGTAGTTCTATTTTTAGTTTTTTAAGGAACCTCAATACTGTTCTCCAGAGTGGCTGTATCAATTGACATTTCCACCAACAATACAAGAGGGTTCCCTTTTCTCCACACCCTCTCCAGTATTTATTATTTGTAGATTTTTTGATGATAGCCATTCTGACCGGTGTGAAGTGATACTTCATTGTAGCTTTGATTTGCATTACTCTAATGATTAGTGATGTTGAGCATCCTTTCATGTGTTTGTTGGCAATCTGTATATCTTCTTTGGAGAAATGTCTATTTAGGTCTTTGGCCCATTTTTGGATTAGGTGGTTTGTTTTTTGATATTGAGCTGCATGAGCTGCTTGTAAATTTTGGAGATTAATCCTTTGTCAGCTGCTTTGTTTGCAAATATTTTCTCCCATCCTGAGGGTTCTCTTTTCCTCTTGTTTATGGGTTCCTTTGCTGTGCAAAACCTCTTAAGTTTCATTAGGTCCCATTTGTTTATTTTTGCTTTTATTTCCATTTCTCTAGGAGGCGGGTCAAAAAGGATCTCACTGTGATTTATGTCATAGACTGTTCTGCCTATGTTTTCCTCTAAGAGTTTTATAGTGTCTGGCCTTACATTTAGGTCTTTAATCCATTTTGAGTTTATTTTTGTATATGGTGTTAGGGAGTGTTCTAATTTCATTCTTTTGCATGTAGCTGTCCACTTTTCCCAGCACCACTTATTGAAGAGGCTGTCTTTTCTCCACTGTATATTCTTGCCTCCTTTTTCAAAGATAAGGTGACCGTATGTGTGTGGGCTTATCTCTGGGCTTTCTATCCTGTTCCATTGATCAATATTTCTGTTTTTGTGCCAGTACCATACTGTCCAGATTACTGTAGCTTTGTAGTATAGGCTGAAGGCTGGGAGCATGATTCCTCCAGCTCCGTTTTTCTTTCTCAAGATTGCATTGGTTATTCGGGGTCTTTTGTGTTTCCATAAAAATTGTGAAATTTTTTGTTCTACTTCTGTGAAAAATGCCATTGGTAGTTTGATAGGGAGTACGTTGAATCTGTAGATTGCTTTGGGGAGTAAAATCATTTTCACAACGTTGATTCTTCCAATCCAAGAACATGGTATATCTCTCCATCTATTTGTATCATCTTTAATTTCATCAGTGTCTTATAGTTTTCTGCATACAGGTCTTTTGTCACCTTAGGTAGGTTTATCCCTAGGTATTTTATTCTTTTTGTTGCAGTGGTAAATGGGAGTGTTTCCTTAATTTCCCTTTCAGATTTTTCATCATTAGTGTATAGGAATGCAAGAGATTTCTATGCATTAATTTGTATCCTGCTACTTTACCAAATTCATTGATTAGCTCTAACAGTTTTCTGGTATCATCTTTAGGATTCTCTATGTATAGTACCATGTCATCTGCAAACAGTGACAGTTTTACTTCTTCTTTTCCAATTTGGATTCCTTTTGTTCCTTTTTATTCTGTTATTGCTATGGCTGAAACTTCCAAAACTATGTTGATAATAGTGGTGAGAGTGGGCAACCTTGTCTTGTTCCTGATCTTAGAGAAAATGGTTGCACTATTTCACCACTGAGAATGATGTTGGCTGTGAGTTTGTCATATATGGCCTTTATTATGTTGAGGTAAGTTCCCTCTATGCCTACTTTGGAGGCTTTTTATCATAAATAGGTGTTGAATTTGGCTGAAAGCTTTTTCTGCATTTATTTTGATCATCATATGGTTTTTCTCCTTCAATTTGTTACTATGGTTTATCACATTGATTGATTTGCATATATTGAAGAATCCTTGCATTCCTGGGATAAATCCCACTTGATCATAGTGTATGATCCTTTTAATGTGCTGTTGGATTCTGTTTGCTAGTATTTTGTTGAGGATTTTTGCATATATGTTCATCAGTGAAACTGGCCTGCAGTTTTCTTTCTTTGTGACATCTTTGTCTGGTTTTGGTATCAGGGTGATGGTGGCCTCGTAGAATGAGTTTGGGAGTGTTCCTCCCTCTGTTATATTTTGGAAGAGTTTGAGAAGGATAGGTGTTAGCTCTTCTCTAAATGTTTGATAGAATTTCCCTGTGAAGCCATCTGGTCCTGGGCTTTTTTTTGTTGGAAGATTTTTAATCACAGTTTCAATTTCAGTGCTTGTGATTGGTCTGTTCATATTTTCTATTTCTTCCTGGTTCAGTCTCAGAAGGTTGTGCTTTTCTAAGAATTTGTCCATTTCTTCCAGGTTTTCCATTCTATAGGCATATAGTTGCTTGTAGTAATCTCTCATGATCCTTTGTATTTCTGCAGTGTCAGTTGTTACTTCTCCCTTTTCATTTCTAATTCTATTGATTTCAGTCTTTTCCCTTTTTTTCTTGATGAGTCTGGCTAATGGTTTATCAATTTTGTTTACCTTCTCAAAGAACCAGCTTTTAGTTTTACTGATCTTTGCTATCATTTTCTTCATTTCTTTTTCATTTATTTCTGATCTGATCTTTAAACTTTCTTTCCTTCTGCTAACGTTGGGATTTTTGTTCTTTCTCTAATTGCTTTAGGTATAAGGTTAGGTTGTTTATTTGAGATGTTTCTTATTTCTTGAGGTAGGACTGTATTTTTATAAACTTCCCTCTTAGAACTGCTTTTGCTGCATCCCATAGGTTTTGGGTGGTCGTGTTTTCGTTGTCATTTGTGTCTAGGTATTTTCTTATTTCCTCTTTGATTTCTTCAGTGATCTGTTGGTTATATAGTAGCATATTGTTTAGCCTCCATGTGTTTGTTTTTTTTACTGATTTTTTCCCATAATTGATATCTAGTCTCATAGCGTTGTGGTCGGAAAAGATACTTGATACTATTTCAATTTTCTTAAATTTATCAAGGCTTGATTCGTGACCCAAGATATGATCTATCCTGGAGAATGTTCCATAAGGACTTGAGAAGAAAGTGTATTCTGTTGTTTTTGGATGGAATGTCCTATAAATATCAATTAAGTCCATCATGTTTAATGTATAATTTAAAGCTTGTATTTCCTTATTTATTTTCATTTTGGATGATCTGTCTATTGGTCAAAGTGGGAAGTTAAAGTCCCCTACTATGATTGTGTTACTGCCGATTTCCCCTTTTATGGATGTTAGCATTTGCCTTATGTATTGAGGTGCTCCTATGTTGGGTGCATAAATATTTACAATTGTTATATCTTCTTCTTGGATTGATCCCTTGATCATTATGTAGGGTCCTTCTTTGTCTCTTGTAATAGTCTTTATTTTAAAGTCTATTTTGTCTGATATGAGAATTGCTACTCCAGCCTTCTTTTGATTTCCATTTATATGGAATATCTTTTTCCATCCCCTCACTTTCAGTCTGTATGTGTCCCTCAGTCTGAAGTGGGTCTCTTGTAGAGAGCATATATACAGGTCTTGTTTTTGTATCCATTCAGCCAGTCTTTGTCATTTGGTGGGAGCATTTAATCCATTTACATTTAGGGTAAATATCGATATGTATGATCCTATTACCATTTTCTTAATTGTTTTGGGTTTGTTATTGTAGGTCTTTTCCTTCTCTTGTGTTTCCTGTGTAGAGAAATTTATTGTAAGGCTGGTTTGGTGGTGGTGCGCTCTCTTAGCTCTTGCTTGTCTGTAAACGTTTTAATTTCTCCGTCGAATCTGAATAAGACCCTTGCTGGGCAGAGTAATCTTGGTTGTAGGTTTTTCCTTTTCATCACTTTAAATATGTTCTGCCACTCCCTTCTGGCTTGCAGAGATTCTGCTGAAAAATCAGCTGTTAACCTTATGGGGATTCCCTTGTAAGTTATTTGTTGTTTTTCCTTTGTTGCTTTTAATATTTTTTCTTTGTATTTAACTTCTGATAGTTTGATTAATATGTATCTTGGTTTGTTTCTCCTTGGATTTATCCTGTATGGGACTCTCTGCACTTCCTGGACTTGATTGACTATTTCCTTTCCCATATAAGGGAAGTTTTTAACTATAATCACTTTAAATATTTTCTCAGTCCCTTTCTTTTTCTCTTCTTCTTCTGGGACCCTTATAATTCGAATTGGTATGTTTAATGTTGTCCCAGAGGTCTCTGAGACTGTCCTCAATTCTTTTCATTCTTTTTTCTTTATTCTGCTCTGCAGTAGTTATTTCCACTATTTTATCTTCCAGGTCACTTATCCGTTCTTCTGCCTCAGTTATTCTGCTATTGATTTCTTCTAGAGTATTTTTAATTTCATTTATTGTGTGGTTCATCATTGTTTGTTTGCTCTTTAGTTCTTCTAGGTCCTTGTTAAATGTTTCTTGTATTTTCTCCATTCTATTTCCAAAATTTTGGATCATCTTTACCATCATTACTCTGAATTCCTTTGCAGGTAGACTGCCTGCCTAGTTCCTCTTCATTTTTTTGGTCTGGAGGGTTTTTACCTTGCTCCTTCATCTGCTGTGTGTTTCTCTGTCTTCTCATTTTGCTTAACTTATGGTGTTTGGGGTCTCCATTTTCCAGGCTGCAGGTTCGTAGTTCCTGTTGTTTTTGGTGTCTCCCCCCAGTGGCTATGGTTGCTTCAGTGGGTTGTGTAGGCTTCCTGGTGGAGGGAACTGGTGCCTGTGTTCTGGTGGATGAGGCTAGATCTTGTCTTTCTGGTGGGCAGAACCATGTCCTGTGGTGTGTTTTGGGGTGTCTGTGAACTTATTATGATTTTAGGCAGCCTCTCTGCTAATGGGTGAGGTTGTGTTCCTGTCTTGCTAGTTGTTTGGCATGGCTTGTCCAGCACTGTAACTTGCTGGTCGTTGAGTGGAGATGGGTCTTAGTGTTGGGATGGAGATCTCTGGGAGAGCTTTGGCCGATTGATATTACATAGGCCAGGAGATCTCTGGTGGACCAATGTCCTGAACTCGGCTGTCCCACCTCAGAGGCTCAGGCCTGGAAGCTGGCTGGAGTACCAAGACCCTGTCAGCCACACAGCTCAGAAGGAAAGGGAAAAAAAAAAAAAAGAAAGAAAGAAAGAAAATAAATAAATAAATAAAAATAAAATGAAGTTATTAAATAAAAAATAAAAAAATATTATTAAAGGTAAAAAAATAATAAAGTAATAAAAAGAAAGAAAGAAAGAAAGAAGAGAGCAGCCAAACTAAAAAACAAATCCACCAATGATAACAATCGCTAAAATCTATACTAAAAAAAAAAACAAAACGGACAAACAGAACCCTAGGACAAATGGTAAAATCAAACCTATACAGACAAAATCACACAAAGAAGCATACACATACACACTCAGAAAAAGAGAAAACGGAAAAAAAAAAATATATATATATATATAAATATTAAAAAAAGAAGAGAGCAACCCAATCAATAAACAAATCTATCAATGATAATAAACTCTAAATACTAAACTAAGATAAACATAAAACTAGAAACAAATTATATGCCGAAAGCAAACCCCAAGTCTATAATTGCTCCCAAAGTCCACCGCCTCAGTTTTGGGATGATTCGTTGTCTATTCAGGTATTCCACAGATGCAGGGTACATCAAGTTGATTGTGGAGATTTAATCCACTGCTCCTGAGGCTCACAGAGAAATTTCCCTTTCTCTTCTTTGTTCGCACAGCTCCTGGGGCTCAGCATTGGATTCGGCCCCACCTCTGCACGTAGGTCGCACTCTGGTGTCTGTTCTTCACCCAGACAGGATGGGGTTAAAAGAGCGGCTGATTCGGTGGCTCTGGCTCCCTCAGCCCAGGGGGAGGGAGGGGTACAGAATGCGGGGTGAGCCTGCGGTAGCAGAGGCCGGAGTGATGTAGCAACAACCTGAGGCGTGCCATTTGTTCTCCTGGGGAAGTTGTCCCTGGATCATGGGACCGTGGCAGTGGCGGGCCGCACAGGCTCCCGGGAGGGGAGGTGTGGATAGTGTCCTGTGCTTGCACACAGGCTTCTTGGTGGCTGCAGCAGCCTTAGCATTTCATGCCCGGCTCTGGTGTCTGCACTGATAGCCGTGGCTTGCACCCATCTCTGGAGCTCGTTTATGCGGTGCTCTGAATCCCCTCTCCTCGCACACCCCGAAACAATGGTCTCTTGACTCTTAGGCAGGTCCAGACTTTTTCCCAGACTCCCTCCTGTGGTGCACTATCCCCCTTCAGGCTGTGTTCACGCAGCCAACCCCAGTCCTCTCCCTGGGATCTGACCTCTGAAGCCCGAGTGTCAGCTCCCAGTCCCCACCCTCCCGGCAGGTGAGCAGACAAGCCTCTCGGGCTGGTGAGTGCTGGTCAGCAGCGATCCTCTGTGCAGGAATCTCTCCACTTTGCCCTCTGCACCCCTGTGGCTGTGCTCTCCTCCGTGGCCCCGAAGCTCCCCCCCCTCCACCACCTGCAGTCTCCGCCCGCGAAGGGGCTTCCTAGTGTGTGGAAACTTTTCCTCCTTCACAGCTCCCTCCCAGAGGTGTAGGTCCCATCCCTATTCTTCTGTCTCTGTTTTTTCTTTTTTCTTTTGCCCTACCCAGGTATGTGGGGATATTCTTGCCTCTTGGGAAGTCTGAGGTCTTCTTTCAGCGTTCAGTAGGTGTTCTGTATGAGTTGTTCAACATGTAGATGTATTTTTGATGTACCTGTGGAGAGGAAGTTGATCTCCACGTCTTACTCCTCTGCCAGCATGAAAGTCCTCCCATTATTTTTTAATGTCTTCCTTTCCCTGCTACAGTCTTATCCCAGGGCAGAGGGACAGATGTGCAGTGATTCACAAGCAACATGAGGCGACAGTTCTACCTTGTCTTGAAATTCTAAACACATTTCAAAGACACATTTTCAATTGTGTCACACCCATTTGAAACTACCCTCCTTAAAAATGACATCTTTTCTTATTATTTATTTTTCCAGTTTGACTCCATGAACCTCAAACTGAGCTCTCTGGATATTTGAAAGTGAAATTATGTTTTTTTAAAAAAGGAATTTTGCAATTAATGAGAGAAAAGAGTTACTTCAATTCTGGAAAAAGTCAACTCAATTTACTCCAATATTTTATATCCCTTGATGTCCTTAGTTTTACCTATTGTGTCTCTCCTCACACATTTCATGATGGTGTTCCAAATGAGCACTCAGTACACTTTTTAAAAATTACTTTCAGAACTTCCCTGGTGGCGCAGTGGTTGGGAGTCCGCCTGCCAATGCAGGGGACACGGGTTCAAGCCCTGGTCCCGGAAGATTCCACATGCTGAGGAGCAACTAAGCCTGTGCACCACAGCTACTGAGCCTGTGCTCTAGAGCCCACGAGCCACAACTACTGAGCCCGTGCGGCACAACTACTAAGCCGACGTGCCTAGAGCCCATGGTCCATGACAAGAGAAGCCACCGCAATGAGAAGCCCACGCACGGCAACAAAGAGTAGCCCCCGCTCGCTGCAACTAAAGGAAGCCCACCCACAGCAATGTAGACCCAATGCAGCCATAAATAAATAAATAAATATTTTTTTAAAAATTACTTTCATTTTTCTAACTATATAGTTTATGGAGAACATTAAAGAAATACTCAAAAATGACTCATAATGCCATTGGCAAGAAGTTACTTCATTCTTGGATATTTTCTTCATGTTTTAATGCAGCTAAGGTCATGAAGTTCTCTGTACAATTTTCACTTTTATTTTTTTACCCAGAGTAATTCACATATCAAAAATGTCATCACAAACATAATTTTATTGCTAACTAATGTTGGATTTTTAGGTAGTTTTCATTTTTTTAATACTATAAATTTTGCAGTCACAATTATCTTTGTATTTTCCAAGCTCGGTGTCAAAGATAAATGACTATATCAGAGAATATATATTATCTATATTTTGAGGCCTATTTTATTCTTGTTTGATTCCCATTTCTAAATAGCATTTAAAAAGATGGTACAAGTTGACTTTCTCATATGCACTATTTAAGAACAATCCTTTCACTACAATTTTAAGAATATCGGCATTATTTACTTTACCTTTCAAATTTGATGAGCAAAATGGAATGTCCTTATTATTCTAATTGGCATTTTTGATTACCAGGATTGCTGAAATTTGATCTGTGTGTTCTGCACACCCACACACAGACACACACATATTCATATTCCTCAGTGTCCACCTACTTGCATATGCACGCAGGTGTGTCCCTTATATGGTAATTTTATTTATCTTTCAGGGCCTTCCTCTAGCAGTTATATTTCTATGAATGTAATCACAGTGTCTGACTTGGTTGAGAACTCCACCCTGTGTTTGAACTCAGGCTCAGATAGTCCAGAAAAATGTTTCACCAAAAATCAGTTTTCTGGACACCATTCAATAGAACCACATCAATTAATCTTCTCTGTTCTCAGGTATGAGCAGCATGAATGCTGAATTTGTTCTGAAAAGCTAGCCCTGTGTTTTCTGGAGCCATTGAAGGGGGAAGCCTGAGTTTATCAGGTAATTATTCCCCAAGGAGGGGGCAGCCGATGCCAAGAGAGAGGATGAGATCACTTTTATTTCCTATCTGGCCTTGGATCAGCTCACTCCGTTCCTTTGAGGAGCAGTAGAATAAGGGACTGGAGCATCCTGAAATACTTTATTTTTTAACCACATGTCTCCATGTTTATTACTGCGTATGAGATCAGAAGGCCATATGGACTGACTTGAGGATGATATTTTAAGAAATTATTAAAATGATTCATTGTAAATGCAATGGATAAACACAAAGACACGAAAAATGGGATCATTAATAATTTGATAATGTTTTGGACACAGCTACAGTTAACAGTATACATTGATGTCTCGCAGAAGAAGCAAAATGTGCTTTAAGATAGCAAGAGACATGGTATCGGCAAATAAACAAATGACAACAACAAAACCCAACAGCTTTCAGCAGATTCCCCTGAAGACCCAGTTGTCCCAATGCAATTCCATTAGACTAGAGAGAATAATTATTAGCATTGCCATCTCACGCCAGTGCTAGTCTAACACCTCTTTCTTATAATAGTAACACCTCATAACCTAGTGTTTGCGATGTCTAACCCATTCCAGCTGCAGGAACCCTGCCAGATCTCCACCTCAAGAAAAGATTTTCGCCTTCCACCTCCTCTCCCACAAGGAGCTAGAGATGAAAACACAATAGCAGTTCTTTCCAAAAAACACTTTTGAGCTCTGTATTCTCAATTGTTCTCTGATCTCCACCCTGACCTACCAAACCATTCTCAATGGTAAATTGATAGTAAATATTAATGGTAAATGCCTATCACCTATTTTTATTATATAACAATAATATATAGCATATATAGCTTAATTAGCTTAATTAGCATATGTAATGCACTAAGCAATATGGTAAGACGTTTCAAAAAGTATATATTCTCACAACCTATAGACTACATTCTATTATTATTACAATTATTATTACTAGCTACCATTTATCGCATGCCTACTTTGTTACAGGCACCATGTTGAATGTGTTATAATATTTATAATCTTCTCAACAACTTTATGTGATAGGTATTAAAGTCACTTTATAAATAATAAAACTGAGATTCAAAGAGGTTCATTAAATTATATGTGAACCACTTACGACAACGGTTGACACCTAGAAAATGCCCAAATATTACCTATCTTATTATTAACAGTATATATTTTATTATTAATATTAATTTTGAGAAGTCATGGGACATGTCCCTTGGATGAAGATTTGGTTTGGGAGGGCATACCATATACAAAAAAAATTAGCATTTGTACATTTGTACTCTATTTTCTTGTTAATAATATTAAAAAATATTACTAAGTAATAATAATAATACCAATACTACTACAATATATATGCAATATATAAAATATATAGTACAGTAATATTATACATTATAATAATGCTACATGGTATACTAAAAGTACTACTACTATTATTATTTTATATGCTATAACAATACTAATATCATTAATTAAAAAGCTTAGCTTTATAAATTACCTACTGTGTGCCAAACACTGGGTTAAGACCTTGTTTTAACTTAAAAAAATTCTGTGCAACAAATTCTTGCGTTACTTTCTGACTTCCAGATGAATAAGGCAAGGATAGGAGAAATGAATTAATTTGTCCAAAGCTTCACAACTTGTATGAAGAGATCCAGGATCTGCATCTAGGCCATCTGACTTAAAAGCTCTAGGTCTTAATCACTGTGCATTTGAGAACTAGGAGGAAGATTATACATCATTTTGTATTTAACCCCTTATCTACCATGAAGAAATGCTAAGGGAAATAAATTGTAAATAATTACATAGCATTTATGGCCTAGATGAAATTTGGTAATAATAATCTTGTTTGCTTACTATACAGAGTCACTGTGCAAAGATTATCTTATTTAAAGTCCCAATATTCTTGTAGGTTACGTTCTTGTATAATTCCCTTTTTACCTTAAAGGAAACTAAGATTCAGAGTGGTTAAGCAACATGTCCAAGGTCACCAGAGAAACTGGGCTTTGGACTCAGGCAGTCTGGCTCCTGAACCTTTGCCCTTAACTGCTATTCACTTCCTAGGTCAACCACCTTCCAACCCAATGCCCTTTCCACGTCCATTTCTTCATCTCACACCAATTTACAAAAGCCAACTGTTAAATTTTCAGGAAATTTTTAAGTTGGTGGTCAAACATAGTCATTATTAAGAATTAAATTTTAAGAGGCGGATGGACCTAAAGTCTGTCATACAGAGTGAAGTAAGTCAGAAAGAGAAAAACAAATACCGTATGCTAACACATACGGAATCTAAAAAAAAAACAAACCAGTTCTGATGAACCTAGGGGCAGGACAGGAATAAAGACGCAGATGTAGAGAATGGACTTGAGGACACGGGGAGGGGGAAAGGTAAGCTGGGACAAAGTGAGAGAGTAGCATTGACATATATACACTACCAAATGTAAAATAGATAGCTAGTGGGAAGCAGCTGCATAGCACAGGGAGATCAACTCCGCGCTTTGTGGCCACCTAGAGGGTTGGGAGAGGGAGAGTGGGAGGGAGACGCAAGAGGGAGGGGATATGGGGATATATGCGTACATACAGCTGATTCACTTTGCTATACAGCAGAAACTAACACAACATTGTAAAGCAGTTACACTCCAATAAAGATGTTTAAAAAAAAAGAATTAAATTTTATAAACCTATAATCAAATAAATATATTAAAAATAAAGGTAAATCCTTTTGTTCCTTTGTGACTCATTTTATTTTTAACACTAATACTATTAGTATTATTAATATTAATACTAATAATATTAATGATAGGAACATTAATAATAAATTAATAAATTACACTAATAATACAAATACCATTACCACTGTTAATACTATATACTTTACTACACATATATTATTTTACTACATTTCCAAATCCTAATTATTTTACTACATTTTACTGTTATCAAGGCTCTTGAGACTATGTGTCCATTGTATCTGTATGGTGGGAATACTACATAATGTTTCTCTACTGCACACCTTTTCCCAACTCTGATTTTAGTGATGTCATATTGATAGCCTGAAATTGGCCACCTTAGGACTATTTGAACCACAGAAATAGGTGAATGCTACAAATCAGTGCATTTATTGCCCCGCATAGTTGGTTGCTAAACACTTACCCGTAGCACTGCCAAGGGTCATGAGTATTCGAACAGAAGTCACTGGAAAATTGTTCCTAAATAATTTAGGTTATATGAGGAAACCTCTAGTTTATGTTACACTCATTCAAATGATATAATATGGATTCACTGAATACAAAAAATTAACTGTCCTGGTGATACTAGTGACATTTTGTGAGTATAAACACTTCAAAGTAAGTTCCTAGAGAATTTTAGCTGATATTCAAACTAAGAGGCTTTTAAACATCTCCACGAAATCTGTCTCTCCCTCTCTTTCTTATGTAAGCAACTTAGTATAAGACAAAGGGTGGAAAAAAGATAATAGATTCTAAATTCATATAATATAATACAGTGTGGACCATCTAATGAACCATTATAGTTTCTAGTGGCAGATCCCACTTAAGAAGGACAAAACAGTGAAAGGTGACACTAAGCCCACAGGCCAGAGGAAAAATCCAGTCCAGTGTGAGAGGTGTCATTAGTGGGGCACAGCCTGAGAGATGTAAACCATTCCATGTGATCCCAGACTGCCTGGCTTGGTAATGTGATGCTTGGTAATTCTGCCTTGTGGGTCACTGGTTCAACCTGGCTTAAGTTGAGAGTAGATGAAAGCTGCTGGCAGCAGCAGGTGATTTAACGCTTTCAGTGAAACGAAGCAGTTATCTCAGCTCAGTTCTGCATGGACTCCTGTTTTTTCCCATAACAGTTGGCAGTCGTTAGCACCCTTGTTGACAGTTCACGCAGAAAGGCCAAGATCACAGTGGGCCCAGAGATTAAAATCACATCTCACCTTGGTGGTCCTTCCAGGACAGACTGGAAAGGTAAGAAATCCTGTTCTACCACTTGGTCCCATTAGAGAACTTTAATTTCCACCATTACGCTTCTTTCTCAAAGAGCCTGGAGTCAAGAGTTCAAAGGAGCACTAGAAGGAAACAAAAAATATTTGTAAAGCCTCTTTGCCCATCATTTCCCTTTCGATTTTAGATAGGAAAATGCAACATTTGTAAGGTCACCGTCTTAAATCAAATTCTTCGGGGGACATTTTCAGTAGAGGAAAATTCTGAACAGCTGAATTCTGTTTGAATTTGTAGGACTTATTTTGAAATCGTTAAAGTTGGAAAGATAATAAATTATAGTGTGGAATTTTAAAAGACCTCATAATGGTACAAAAGCGTAGTTGAGCAAAGTGACCTCTCCCAGCTATTTTAAATATTTAGATCTCTGGAAAAAAGACCAGGTGGTGTCATAGCATCAGAGACTGGGGATTTAAAAGGACAATAGTGCAAGGGGTTAACAGGCATGCACCTTAGTCCTAACTCTACCATTTGAGAGCATTATGAGCTTCAGAAAAATAGGCATGTTGAACGAGATAGACTTCCATCTTTGACATCCAGCAGTACAGGTTTTTTTTTTTTTTTTTTAAGGCAGATAAAATATTTCTAAATATCTAAATGTGTTAATATATGTAAAGCACTTGGCACAAAGTCTGGAATATAAGCACTATATAGTATTTTGTTCTCATATTATCGTTATTACTATTACTGTAATTATTATTTAAAATGCTAAATTACCCAAAGCAAATTATAAATGAGTTTTAGGAAACTAACACTACAGCCCGGGCCTGGACATTTTTTTTCATCAAAATATAGAAGACTGAAATGTCATATCTAATAGATGATCCTTTCCTAAACTTCTGTTCCTAGGAACGATAATTCTTCAAAACGCTCCTTTGTAAAATTATTCCTTGGATGCAAAGAAAATTGAGGAGGTGCTACCTACTACCCACCTTCTTAGAAAGTAACAGTGCGTATTAGCTTATTAATACTCAGAGCAGTTTTGAGGAAAGGAGTGTATTTAATTTGGCATAATTTAGTATTCCCAAAGTTATTTGGTGATAAAACCTCGTTAGTGCATATCTACATGGGTCTCCAGTTCAACTACATAGACCTCCTTTCCCAGTTGTATAGGAATTAAGTCTTGGTCTCAGCATTTGACTATTCCTACCCCTCTGGATAAGCACTTACTATGTGCCAGATCCTGTGCTAAGCTGTTTACAGTAATTATCCCACTTAATCCTGGCGATCAGTAGCTTCATGATATCCTTGCGGATGAGCAAGGGGAAGCTTATAGTTGTTTAGTAACTTGTATAAAATTACAGAACCAGGATTGAATTGTAGGGTTGTCAGTTTCCAGGACCCAGGCTTTTAACCTCTAGGCTACTCTGAATAACTATGAATAAATGAATGAATGGGCAAATGTTTCTTTTCTTTTTTTTTATTTGCAGTTTATTTAGAAATTATGGAGGAAAGCATCACATATAAAAATTATTTCTGTTTTAATGCTTCTTAGTTCTTTTTTTTTTTTTGAATTTTAGAATTTTAGTTTTTATACAGCAAGTTCTTATTAGTTATCCATTTTATACATATTAGTGTATATATGTTTCTTGAGTTGGGCTGGAGCGAGGGCGGAGCTTGGACACAGTGCCCCTGCCCCACCCCCAGGAACCTTGAGCAGATGCCTCCTAAGAGACCCCAGCGGGGGAACTAAGAAATTGAGACGGGATGGGGAGCCAGGATTCCAAGTTCCTGTGTCACAGTCAAAACCAGTTAGGGAGGGAAAGGGCTGCCCTGAGAGGTAGTGAGCTCTCCATTGGGGGAATTTGTATTGAATATAAACAGAAGCTCCAGTTTCCTACATGCTTCCCTAGCTCTCCACATATGTGTTCTATGTATGTTTGCCCAAAGTAAAAGAATAGATTCCCCTAGTTCTTAACCAAAAGGCACTATACTATTTTAGCTAAGGGGACACTTGCTATAATAGGGATACTCCTCATTTCAGTAAAGTCTCAGTCCCACCCTTGTGTGGTCTCCAAGGTCAGGTCTTGCTGATATGGCTTGCTTCCTGATAAATCAGCACATGACTCCTGGTTTGCATCCAAGAACAGAAACTTCTGAGAGGATCATGTCAGGCAATGTGGGGGACTTCAGCACTTAAGTCACTGACAACTTAACTTTCAATTTCTTAGCTTGGGGTCAGGTTTATATTTTGTATAGAATTGGAGCCTGTTGTTTATAATGACCAAAGGCCGCTTATTTATGGTGAATCCAATCACAGGATATAATTGATTTTCCAGCTGTTAACAACCAAGGAGGAAGTGGTAAGTTTAATTGCTAGATTTCATTAGCAGATAACGCTTGAGATTTCCAAATAATCCTCCCACAAGACCATTAGTTACTGTACCAAAAAGTAAATCCAGTTTCCTCAGATATTCTGATTTTTCAAGAGTAATAAGAAAAATATCATGATTTCCAAATATATTTTCAATTATTTTAAATTTTATAAAAATTTCCTTCAGGGGAACAAAGCCACCTGTGGGCTTCATCCAGCTTATTGGTTACTTGATAGCAAATTTGACTGTATGTGGTTTTCTTTATTTCTACGTGGAGTTCAGTCATCCGTAAAGAATTCTTTGTGGTCATTATAAGATCTTACGTAAAAGAACTCCATAGGTATTTAAATGTTGAAATTGCGAATCCTAGAAACTTGTAATATCAAGAGGTGAGCAGAACCAGTCAAGGTATACCACCTGAAGTTTTATTCATAAAGCTGATTTATTTCTGTCTGGGCACATTACATGTTACACTTGGCCAAAGTATTTAACATTTTACATACTTCATCTATGCCTTGGGAAACTTGGTCTATAAGATATCTGAAGATACTTTGATCTGGATTTATATGCTATTTGAGATTTGTACATAAATTGAGAGAAAAACATTGTGCGTTGCATGCTACAGGAGACAGCTGGATAAATTACCTCATGATGAGAGGCTTACTACCGAATACAGATTCTGCAGTGTATAACAATATAAAAGGGTCCATGGAGGTTTAACTCTTTTTTTCTTGCTGTTGTTTGCTTTCTTGCATATAGCAAGAATACTAATTTTAATTTCAGACATTTGAATGTTTTAATTATATAAGTAATACATGAATGAGGGAATCTAAAGCATCTAAAGTAAGATTATTAGTTCACACAGAAATAAGCCCACATCCCTGAAAGTCATTACCAAAAATATTGTATCACTCCATATTTTTTTAATTTGCTTATTCAAATATACATGCACGTGTAGGAGGAGGGATCGTTGTTTTTCTTACAAATATGGAATTGCATTAAATATTTTATCTTATAATTTCCTATATTTATTATACTTGACACCTTTGCTGCACATATATGTGTTGACTTCTGTTAACACTTGGTCTACCTCATTCTCTTTGATAGCTATATAGTATTCCATAATTTGGATGATCTAAATTTATTCCATAATTTGGAAGCAGTGAATTATTCAACTATTTTCCTACTTATAGACACTTATATTGTTCCCAGCCTCTTAAAATAACAAAAAAAAGTGCTGCAATTATTTTTAGAATTTGATAAACTGATTGTGAAGTCCATGTGGAAGAAAAATATACAAGAATTGTTTAAAAGTCTTAAAACAATAATGGTAATATGGTGAAATGATTTACTGTTTATTGAAACAATGTAAAGCTACTATATTCAAAATAATAAAGCACTTGCTTAGGCATAGACACTTAAATCAAGGAACTGAATTCAAAAGCCAGAAAAAAATTCCCATGTGTAGGAGAACTCAATAAATGAAACAACTAGTCTACAAGTCAGTGGGGAAATTATGAATTTACTAGCAATTGGTATTGAGGTAATCATTATTTATTGGAAGAAAATAAATGTAACTCAAACTCTGTGCCCATAGATGAATATAAATTTAAGACAAAAGTTCCCACCATAAAAATAAAAGAATTAAAAGAAAAAAAAAATAAGTTAGGGGTGTATATATCCTTAGGGGTAAAGGGAAGCTTAGTAAGGAAGATGGAAACAAAAAGCTATAATGGAAAAATAAAATACCAGATGAAATTAGAAAACAATGAAACAAAAAAACCTTTGAATGGAAAAAGGCAACTTAATCAAATTGAAAGAACAATCACCAACTGGGAAAAACATTTGCTACACGTACACAAAAAAGTGACTAATACTCTTAAGATATAAGTAGTTTCTTCAAGTTAGTATGAACAATGTACAGCACAAGGAAAATTGATATTCAGGAAAATGAAAATAAAAGCAACAATAAAATACAACTTTTATCCCTTCAGATTGATAAAAATGTAAGATTTTGTTAACACCCAATGCCCATGAGATTAGGGCAGCGAGGAAAGCAACATTCACACACTCTCAAGAGCAGTGATGAGTCAAAATTTCTGTAAATTTTGGAAAATAAATCTGGCTATATTCTCTTAAACTACAAGTGTGCATATCATTTGATCTAGCACCCACTTCTAGTAAATTCTGTTTCAGAAAATACTGACAAGTGTATAATGGTACTCTTTTCAAGGAACTTGGGGTTTATTGTTTCCTGAATACAATAGTCAAGCATCCAGAAAACTAGAGGGTCAATTTGGGCCAATTTGGGTTCCTGCACATAAATATGCTTTCCTTTTGATGCTTCTTTTTCTCTGTACCAGAAAACCATAGGAGGAGAAATGTCAATAAAGTTGAGTCTTTGTTCTCCTTACTCAACAGAAATGCTGGTAAGAATGGGGACTGGGGGGCTAAGCTAAGAGAAACGGAAGTGTGAAGGACTCGGGCAGGACGCTAAGGCTTTGCAGCTCAATAAGGATCTTTGACCGAGTTGGTACTGAACAAATGTGTAAAATAACCCTACCTTCTGCCGTTTCGCAACTGTGTGGGGAAAGAAAGACAAGTGCACACATTAGGCAAGATGCTAACGAAACATTATAATGGGTTAGTGGAAGCGCAGTCACAGTGCAAATATAAGCAAATTTCAGGGGCAAATCATAAGCAATTTAATTTCTCAGTTAACTCTTTGAGATATACAACAAAAGTCAATCTAACTTTTGGTCCTACTATGTATATCCAGAAAAATAAAATCACAATGGTCGATCACACAGCCTATTAGGGATCCCGTGTATTAATTCAATCTATACTGAGTTAAAGGGAAAAAAGATAATTAAATACACACACATACATACACACTTTGAAAAGCCAAAATTCCTAATGATCATTGAACAAGAAGTAGCACTAGATGTATTGTAGTGTCTGTCTGAATGAAGCTGATCAAATATGAGTAACTTCTATTTTTCATGCATTTTGTTAGACATTAAGATAGAAAGATGAAGAGAGGAGGGCACCTTTTATCAGGAGAGAATCGATATCGTTTATCTTTTATGAGAGAATCACATCAAAACAGATTCGTAGGTCTCCGTTTGCCGATGTCTTACAAAGGAGCAACGGGAAGCTGGGACTCAGAGTGGTAAAGACAAGGTCTGAAAATAAATCTGCCCCTTTATTCCTGTAGTATGTCTGATTCAGCACTTTTGCCCCCTAGATTTTCCTTAGAGGTGCAGACAGTGTTCCTTTCTTTGACAAAAGCCCATTTTCTTCATCTTTCCTAAGTCTTTTGTTTCTTTTACTGGTCACAAGTAATGAGAGCAAAACATCTGCTCTTTATTGAGTGTTTATTGAGTGCCAAGCATTTTATATAAGTGGCCTTCTCTAGTTTTCACAACAGCCCTGCGAGATTTGTATTTTCTGTATTTTATAGATTAAGGAAACTTAGAGACTCAAAGTTATTAAACCTTGAGATGGATCTTACCACTATCACATGGCAGAGATGGTCTTCAGACGCATGTGTGTTGAACTCCAGAGCCTATGATGTGCTTAAGCAAATTGTTAACCTACTGCCTCAAGACAGAACATTTTGAAATACAGGTCACTGTGATGTTTACTACAGTCTCACTTCTCGGCTTCATATCTTGACTGTTTTTTTGGTTTGTTTGTTTTTTTTTTTGGTCTTGTGACTAGGCATATAGATTAGGGCTAATTTGCATGACTATTTAACTCAGGAGTTAATAAATATTAACTCTCTACTGCTCTTTGCTTTTAGAGGGTCCAACATTCAAAAATGCTATTATAGATGCAGGAAGTAAAAGTAACATGAAAATATTTAGAAGTTGTTGAATTACGGGTCCTTTGTGAAGGACAGGTTTGATTTGCCTTTGTCTCTGTTTCTGCCAAAGGAAGACTAAGGACACACAATGCCTAGACTGGTTTTGATGTCTATTAGATGGATTTCTCCTGAGAAGTTTAGATAATCTCTGATATTTATATAGTGGCAATCATATCCCTGGCACTTAGCAATAGCCAGAAGGAGATTAGATAAAAGACCCTTAAGAGATTAGTGTAATGTAACCCAGACTTCGATGCATCTGTTCTCTGCTGGCTTTCGAAGTCAGGCCCCACATGCTATTTTTCCCAGGAAATACAAGGGGCAATTTCAGGGTCCTCTACTCTGATTGTTTTTTCTGTTGCATTGTTTTTTAATGTTATTGTCTTGGTGCCTCGATCTTCCTTGACATAAAATGTTTAAACACTCAATTTCCTTTTAGTTTGTAAATTCACTGTCATCATATGAGGGCTCTTTAAATATACCTCAAACTATGACCACTATTGAGATGGACCTCTACCTTAATCACTTTTTTAAGAAAAAAAAATATGATTAATTAATTTCACCTCCTCATCCTCAGACTCCATTCACATTTTTTCCAGAACACTCCATTTCTCTTCAACCCATTCTGTTTCTCTTCAAACCAGAATAATTGGGGCAAAAAGGATGCTTGGTGATTGGTTGAAAGTGTTGGGATAAAAAGGAAGCCTTTCCACATTTCTTTGATTATTTTTACAGACTGCCCAATGTTCCATTTTAAAGACGGCTCCATTTCTTAAAAGCCTGAGAGTGATTGCTTATACTAATCCTAATGTATATCTAAGCATACTGGCCTCTTGGCCCAGTTTCTGTGTTTGAAACTGAATGCACATTGAACCCTACCAGGTCCCTGCCTGCTCTCCCACTCCCTCAAACACCCATGAACACACATACACACAGATTTTTTTTTTTTTTTTTTTTGGGTCAGTATATGTTCCCTAAGGTTCAAAGCATTCTGTTAAAATACCCACACACATTTCTTAACCACTAGCACCCTTTCTGGTGTCAAAAGGAGTGCACTCCGTCCATAGGCTTTTCCTACAAAGACAATTAAAAAAAAAAAAAGTATGTTTATCTTAGTTTACAACCAGTTTTTCCTATACAATATATTTAGTTTTATGTCCAGTTCATATTTTATAATCTCAATCCTTGGAGCACTTCCTATCTGAAACAATGTCTTTGATGAAATATGACATGAATTTTGAAATCTAGTGATATTATAATTGTAACTTTCCATTGGCTTATTCTTTGATATTGGCCACCTCTTCATTTTCATTTTAAATGTTATTAACTAATATTAGTCAAAGAAAGTAAAGTTACTAAGAGGAATGTAAAATCACTGAAAGAAAATTATTCTGAAAATTCTCTTAGGAAGAAGAGGGAGGCAAAATAGAACTGCCTCCTCTGAGGTTCGAACTCAGGACCTTCAGATTATGAGACTGACACGCTGCCTACTGCGCTAAGGAGGCAGGTTCGAGGTGCTGTCCCCTGTGAATACTCCTCTCCTGACACAAACAGACAACGTTTTCCTTTGAAGGTGGAAAACCGGTAGAATACTAGAATCAAACGTCTTTTATTGTTTTCAAAGTATATTCCATTGATTGGCTCGAATTGTCTTTCAGAATTGAAGTTGCTTTAACTGTATAGATGGAATTTTCTAGTGTAGAGATGCAATACACTAAGATAAAGTTAACTAGTGTTTTTATATGACCTTTCCCTTATATTAAGCTTCCTGCCCTTAAAGATCCAGGAAAGGACTAAGGAAATGGCAGGAACATGTTTTGGAGGAGGGTGGGTTGCAAAATGTTGCTTACTGTCCTGATATTTAATATAACTTAATTGAGAAGAATATAGCTCAATTATGTCCTTTATTTGGAAACAAACGATAGCATTTTCTTGAAGACCTGGTTGAACAGCCATGCCATTCCAGGCAGGTCACATAAGGTAATTTCTGTAACCTTCTAAAGCTCCTAGTAGTTTTGGATCATTTTTCCCTGCAGATCTTCTCTGCTTTCCCTGATGACTAGTTAAGACGAAAAGAGAAACTGTTTCCAGTCCGAGTAGGTAAAAGAATGACTAGGTACAAATCTAGGAAGCCAGAACAAAGAAAAACGGGCTGGTAGACCTGGGTGGAATGAGGAAGGGAGTTTATTTATTTTTAACTTCTCTGTAGGGCCATCTGTGTGTTAGATGTAAGCACAATGTGAAGTTAACTTCATGGAAGAAGGACATTGATTTAGAGGAAACCATATATTAGTTATTTAATTTGCATATCCACACATCTTCAATATTACTGTTTCACTTTAGAAAATAGAGCATCGATTGTTTGCCTTTTAATCAGCAGCTACCCCAGCTGTCATTTTTATCAGTTCCATATTGTCAGTGATATTTACTCATAATCATCCTTTCAAGAGCTCTGAATTTAAGGTTGCCAAAGCCTATGCTGTCCAGAGGGCAGGTAAGACAATTATTTTGTTAGCTGAAAGAAAAAAAAAAAAAAAAAAAAAAAAAATATATATATATATATATATATATATATATATACACATAACATTGTATAAAACTCACACCCACTTTGAATACAAAATATGAAACACCAGAAATGGATCACAGGGAAGGAGAAGAGGGTCAATAAAGGAACATGACGGAGGATGGATACCCTACCAGAAAAAATGATGACAGTGGTGCTTTTTTATTCCTGAGAACAACAGATTTAGTAAACTGTCGTGTTAAGGATAAAAATCACAACAATGACACATCAAATGTTTCTGTTGTTTGTGGAGGAAACTGGCAAAGTTGATTGGTCAAGACGCTCAAGGTTGTATCTACTGAACCAGAGTGTAAGCTCCTGTAGGTCAGGAATCATAGCAACTTTTTCTGCACGTACGTCCTTTTTAGAAGGTACTGGCAAGATGCTATCTGCCTCACCGACCTATAAAATGGCCCTGCCCGAATCCACTTCTCACTCAGGTCCCTAGACATGCTTCTGACGGGGGCAGAGAGTACACTGGACATCAAAGGGTTGCCAAAGGCTTTTCTGCTGTGGAAGGCTGAGGAGCTCTGGATGATTCTTTGATCTCTGTCTCCCTCCCTATCCCCCACTGCCGCCACACATATGTCACAGTCAGTCTTCCCCAGGTCCCACCCCATGCCTCTGCTCTCCTCAGCTGCTCTCACAGAAGACCCCTGACATCCTGGTCCACATTAAGGAAGGAAACTAAACAAGAGTACAAACAATCAACCTTCTAATCCAGACAAGCTGCTATCATAGCCTTTGGCTCCCTTATCTGAACAGAGAAAACATTGGTGAAATCTTTCAAATCTCAGTAAAAAAAAAATCAAGAGCAGTTTTTTTTTTTTCCTCTTCATTTTATATAGAACCCAGATTCTATTGCTGTCTTTGGCTCGCCTGCAAAAGAATCAAGAGGGAAAATTTCTAAGAAACCAAATCTGAAGTATATACATCTAGCTATAGAATTCTTGAAAATCAAATTTTAAAAATTAAAGTTTAAGTCTATTGTAAATGAATATGTCCTGAAAGTGCAGCATTTCATTAACTGCAGTGTAAAAGCAGAGGCTGGTTTCTTCGGAGAACAAATCGATAGGTTTGTAGTCAAAAAGTATGTAAATGTTAGAATCTCTTACATACTCGAACACACAATAAGAGTAGTTGAAAGTAAACTTCAATTTCATCAAGAGAGGCTTGCTTGGTTCAATATAAAATATTGTCTTAAGTGTATAAGGAGTTTTAGCATCGACTCTAATGAAAGAGAATGATCGCTAGCTTTGATGTTTCAGATTTCAAATGCCTAGAGGAAGAAATGAACCCCATGACCTTCCAGGGACTCTGCTCTGTGTGGGAAGGTCATTCCAGTCCTTGTATCAGCAGATGGTGTCCACACTGGATTGAGTCCCTAAGTCAAAGCCGGTATCGCATCACTCAAGTCTGTTCTGCTAAATAGTAGTAACATAGGCTTATCATCAGCACTTCCCCCCTAAATCAGACATTGACTAGCTTAATTTTACTTCAACTGACATGCACTGAGAATCTTCTATGTGCCAAGTTCCATGATGGATGTATTGGTAGGTGTAAGAAATTATAGAGCAAAATTGAAAGATTCATTTCCAAATTATATTTACAACTGGTGTTTCATCCTCTGGCTTTTTCTGTTATATGAGAATTGAAAGGTTCATAGAAGGCTCATCATGTAAGACAACCAGGTGTTCCTCTTAGGCTTAAGGAGAAACTGGATTATTTTGAACAGAGCTGTAAATACTTGGGCTTAATTTCTAGGCAGGGAGATGTTTTAAATCAGATAAAATAGTATAGTATGTTCATCTCTAAATGAGCATAAAGGTTTTTTTTCCCTTTGTTCCTTCATAATTATGCTGGCATTTTTCAGCCATTAAATGTAGATGTTCCCCAAAGTGCTACCCTCAGTCTTCAGATAGAAGAGAGAGATGTTCTTTTTTCTTATCCTCTCACACTCCATCTATTGTCATCTTAAAGCAAATGACTTTTAATGTCTCTCTTTCCCAGATCTCAGACATCTAGCTCATTTACCTCCCCAATTCTTTCCTCAAATATCCCCTTAACTTAATGCCTACCCTTACTACTTTGATTAAAATGACTATTCCCTGCCACTGCACCCCAAATCCCATTATCATGCTCTATTTTTTTCATAACACTTAATATACGAAATAATTCAATTACTGTTTATTTTTTATATTCTACTGTCTTCCCACCTGTTATAGAATGTAAACACAAGGAGAGCAGGGATTTCATCTGTTTTGTATCCGATGTATATCAAATGCCTTAGAAAAGTTCCTGGCACACAACAGTCCCTCAAAAATATTCTTTCAGTATATGAACAAATCAACTCCAACTCCTGAATCAACTATTTCTGTTAAGTATCTTATTTTCTCATTAGGTTCAAAGTTTGAGTTCCATGTCTAACCCCTTTTTCAGTTTTCTCCATATATCCTGTGAGTCAACACGTGTTGACCATGCTTCCATTAATGGTGATGCTCATGTCTTTCCTCTGAATTCTATTTCCACTGCCAGAAGCCTAGTTGAAATTCCCACATTTTCTTTCCTGATTGAAACACAACATTTTCCCTTTCTCTAGTCTTTCCCTTTTATAACTCATTTTATACATTGCTGCCTTCCTAAAACATAGCCTTGACTATGTGATGGCAGTGCATTGATTCTTTCATCAAATATTTATCAAGAGCAATATATGCCAGGCAAGGATTGAAAAGACAGAAAACTCTCTTCATTTGCAGACTTTATATTTCCAGCTCATTTAGTCTTCAATGACTCCCCATTGTTTACAAAGCAAAGTCTGAACTATTATGTTAACATCAAGACTCCACAATCTGATCTCATCAACTTTCCCATCTTCATTCCCATTACCACCCTGTACGTATTTGTGCACTAGTCAAACTGTTCCCTGTTTCTGAGTTCACACTGGATTACCTCTGTGTAATCCATGCCGATTGCCGATTCTCTCTATCCTGTAAGAATCCTAAGCATATCTGATTCCACCACCTCCATGAAGTCTCTGATTTGCTTCCATTGCTTGGGAAAGATCTCTTATTTTTCTTTTGTCTATTTTTACCTCTTCAAAGATATATATCATGTAATACTTTGTATGCTAGTTATCAGTCTCTAGGTCTCACCTACAACAAGAGATTACAACCTCTTTGAGGTCATAGACCCTGCCTCAATTTTCCTGGACTTTCACCTACTGCCCTGCCTTGTACTTAGGCACTCAATAATGTTTGCTAATTAGAAGAAACAAAGGATATCTTTTCTCTCTTCTTCTCTATATTATACTCACTTTAAACTCAATCTTAGAGATAACTCTTCATCTCTGAGTAAATATCACAACATCCCAGACCATATATCCTGACAGACAATAACATAGAGTAGTTAAGAATCCAAGTTTGTAAGTCAAAAGACTTCAGCTTCATTCTGGCTTTATCACCAACAGTGTACCTTGAACAGGTTACTTTTACCTCCGTGCCTCACTTTCTCATAGTAAAGATAGGCAAATAATACTTATTTAATACTTAAATGTTATATTGAATATATGACAACTAGTACATCATCTGACACATATTTAATGATAGCCATTATTATTACTGCACAAATGGAGTGTCAGGGTTATCTCTTTACTCACCATCCTCCTTTCTCCATTATTCTTACTCTTGATTTCATGATTGTGTCATGCTCTGTCCTATCCCTGCTTCCTGACCCCTGCCACAAACAAACAACCTTCCTTTTGTTCCTGTTCAAGGCATATGCATCCAACAGAAGCCAGTTCAAACCTTACTTTCTTCGTGAAGTCATCTTCGTTTCTTCAGCCTACATTGAGTTTACTCTTCTGTGAGCTGTCATAATACTTGGGAGGATATATCATACATTCCATTCTTTCTAGATATACGCTGTTATTAGTCACTTATTTTGGCATATCCATTACATGATATTTGAGAGTAAGGAAGTATATGTAATAAATTATTACATAAATTATATTTATATTTTTTATATACACACATATATTCTCAATGATATCTAGTACAGCACTTTATAGTCATATTAGGAAGTATACATGAGACTTAGGAGCATGAGATGTTAGTTACAAAGAGCTGGGTTTAAATCCTATCTGTCAATTTTTTTTAAACTTTTTTTTTGTTTGGCCACGCCCCCGAGGCATGTGGGGACCTTAGTTCCATGGCCAGAGATCCAACTCCGGGCCCCCTGCAGTGGAAGCATGGAGTCTTAACCACTGGAACACCAGGGAAGTCTCTATCTGTCATTTTTTTTGTTGTTATTTTTTAAATAAGTGATCTTGGACAAGCTACTTAATCTTTTTGAGCCTCACATTTCTTCATATGGACAATGGAATGGCAATGCTTACATTACTGGATAGATGCTATGATTAAGGTAAATAATACATGTATATAACACAATGTCTGAAACCCAGTAGACACTTCATAGATAGAAATTGTGATCATCACTGTTATTACTATTACCAGTTAATTTATTCCTGGAAAAACTGGCATGAAGCTGAGATTAATCCATGAAACCAGGAATCTCCTTTTTACTGAAAACAACTGAATTTGTCGTATGCTATATATAAAATTTCCTTAGCCGTATATTTACATATTTCCTTTTCTTATTTTTTTCAGTAAGTCCATGAGATTTTCAATTTTCTTTGTAATGAGAATGAAAGCAAGACTTGAAGAAGAAATGAAGAAAGAAAGAAACTTGTTATCTTGTGTCTGACCTTTATTTAAAAATCATTTTGTCAAGCTGGAAATGTTTAGAAGGACAAAGCCATTTTTTCCCATCAATAGGGTGCAGTAAATCTGTCCTGAAAAATGGAACCTTTTAAATGAGTATTTCCAAAAGCTCCCTAAAGTTCTTTACTTGTTCAAAATCTTTTTTGCTATGTTGACAAGAGCCTTTGAGACAGGATTTAGAGACTTTTTAATGCCCAGATCTTATGTGGAACAATAATAACAACTTAGCCTCTAAAATGCCACACTGTTGGTTTTCCACTGTTGAACTGAATGACTGTTAAGATGATGTCTACTTGTCTTGTATATATCTGAAGCAGACCAAATAGGATATGGAAGAAAGAAACTGGTGTCTTCAATTTTCAAGGCTCATTAGAAATGCAGTAATGAATTTGCTCTTTTCAAAAATTCTGAAGCTTACACTTACATTCATGGCTGCTTCATCACAGAAGGTACAAGAAATGCTTTGCAGGCCTGGAAAACTGGAGAGAGACCAGTTCAAATATCCCCTAATAAGGACCGCATGATTCTCAACTTTTAGAAAAAAAGACCTAGAAAGTGTCAGCCAAACAGAGACAGAGCTTCAGGTATCTCTTGATTGGAAAGTGTGAAGTATCCGGGTTTGAGATACATTCTAAATTATGTCATATTTCCTTTCATGTTACTCCACTGGTCACAAACTTTCAAAGTCTCCCAGTGAGTGCTAATTTCCTAACTCTTCTATAACTTTCATTCAAAAAATGACTTGGATCTTTTACATATCAGATGACTAGGTAAAATGTTAACAGAATAACTCTGCAATTACAATTATGTCATGAAAAAACTTCTGATCGTGCAATTAAGAAGACCTTGGTTTGAAATCCATCTCTACTGCCTACTAGACATGTTATCATTATCCATTTCTTTGCCCTATCTGGGTTCTATTTGTCTTATCTGTTGGTGAGCCATCAGTTCAACAGCATTACAAGGCAGCATTAGGGTGAGTGCTAAATGAGAAATCTAAGGAGTTCAGGATTTGGGGGGAAAGCTGGTGCACTCTGGGAAGGTTTCAAAAAGAGGGAATAATCCGAGTTGGGCTTGGAGAGATGGATATGAATGTATTTGATCACTGGAAAGAAGGCAGGGCTTTCCAATCAGGAGAGATAGTGGAACTCAGGCAACACTGACTCAGGCTGGCTTAAGAAGTGAATTCAAGTAAGAGATTGGGAAAGGCACTTGAATCCCTGAATATAAGGCCAAAAATATTAGGGTTTTATTTATTAACAACTTTGATTTTTGAATTAGATATACCTCAATTTGGATCCTGACTTTGCCAATTTCCAGAGACCAGAATCTATACAAATTATTTGGCCAATATGAGTCTTAGTTTCTCAAACTGTAGTCTAAAGATGATAATAACTTTCAAGAATGCTGATGGAATTAGAAAAGATAAAAATGTAATATTTTTAGCACATTACATGCTACATATTCTGGTTGCTTGACATCGACTTTCCACTAGCCTACTCTCCAGGTCCTTTAACTGCCCTTCTCTGCCTTGCTCTGTTCCCATGGAGGCTGGCTTCTGTGGTCTGCACCACCTTGGTTTCCACACTCTCTGGCTTTGGGTTGGGCTTGGTCAATGGAAGGCCCTGGCAGAAGATCTGAAAGTGGGAAAAGGTACAAGCCATGGAATATTTTTCTGCTCCTTCCTTATTTAGGAAGTGACTCTGCCCTTCCATGACAATAGCCTCTGTAGGTCAGGAGCTTCTCCATGGCTCCAGATATCACCAAGATAACATAATTTCTTGCCCTGCTCAGGCAGCTTCCCTTGATGCTAGTCTCCAGTTGCCTCAACAGTCCTCATTTTTCTCCTAATCTTGTCCATATTTTAAAAGAAGTCATTTCATTAAAGTCCCTTATTCTGTTTCTTGCTGAGACCTTGAAAATGTACTGGATATGCCTTATTATTCTAATTATTGTTATTGTTTTTATTCTAATAGCATTGGAAGCCACCACAGTATAGACACAACATAATAGGAGTCATGCTTTAGAATGTTTAAGGCTGGTATGATATATAGGATGTACTCTAAGGAAGAGAGAAGAAGAAGGTCAAAAATAATTTTAATATAAAAACTAAAACCATGGAACCTGATGCCATCTCCAGGTAGACAGTGTCAAAATTGAGTTGAATTCTTGAACACTGCTGGTGTCTGAGAGATGCTTGTCAGTGTATGAAAGCCTACACACACACACACACACACACACACACACACACACATGTTGGAATTGGATCCAGGAACCCAAAACAGTTGGTAACCACAAAAATGCAGACTAAGTGATGAATGACCTTACTTCTTCAAGAGAGATCATCATTACCAAATAGGGTGAGGGAAGAACAAACAATGAAGGTTGAAGAGGACCTATAGGTATATTCGCTCTTTTATCAATTGTTTGATTTTTACTCAGATATTTACCAGTTAAATCCAATCTAAAGAGCTCTTAACTACTCATCAGAATTCCAATTTGTGCTAGGAGAATGAGAAGATCGTAGTTTTCATTGACTTTTATTACTTGAGTAGCTCCAAGAGAGAGAAAAAAAAAAAAAAAGGAAACTAAAACAGTATGGACAGTCTGGTAAGCTTAGAAAATATCTAGTTTTTACAAGGCTGATTAATAACCTGAGGTACAATCACAAATCATGGTATCCAAATACCTAGTAAATTCTCATTGTCATATTAGCAATTTTATGAAGCATGTTATACATTGTGTTGGCCAAAAAGTGCCTTCAGTTTTTAAGTAAAAATAAAAGAAACATTTTTCATTTTCACCAAGAACTTTATTGAACAACATATTCAACCTTTTATTCCACTACCTTCTGCCATTTTTCAGGCAACTTCATAATTTCATCTTCCCAAAACTTTTTATCTTTTTGAGCAAAGAACTGTTCCAGGTGCCTTTTACAGTCTTCCAGGGAATTGAAATTTTTTCCATTAAAAGAATTTTGTAAAGACCTAAATAAATGGAAATCCAAAGGTGCAATGTCTGGTGAGTACAGCAGATGAATCAGAACTTCCCAGCCAAGCTGTAACAGTTTTTACCTGGTCATCAAAGAAACATGTGGTCTTGCGTTATCCTGATGGAAGATTATGCATTTTCTGTTGACTAATTCCAGACACTTTTCATTGAGTGCTGCTTTCATTTGGCCTAATTGGGAGCAGTACTTGTTGGAATTAATCGTTTGGTTTTCCGAAAGGAGCTCATAATAGAGGACTCCCTTCCAATCTCACCTTCACAACATCACCTTCTTCGGATGAAGACCGGCCTTTGCTGTGGTTGGTGGCAGTTCATTTCGTTTGCCCCACGATCTCTTCCATTCCACATTATTGTACAGCATCCACTTTTCATTGCCCGTCACAACTGGTTTTAAAAACGGAACGTTTTCATTACGTTTAAGTAGAGAATCGCATGCAGAAATACAGTCAAGAAGGTTTTTTTCACTTAACTTATATGGAACCCAAACATCAAAGCAATGAACATAACCAAGCTGGTGCAAATGATTTTCAACACTTGATTTGGATATTTTGAGTATGTCGGCTATCTCCCGCGTGGTATAACGTTGACTGTTCTCAATTCATCTCTCGATTTGATCGCTATCAACTTCAACTGGTCTACCCGACCGTGGAGCATTGTCTAGCGAGAAATTTCCAGCATGAAACTTCACAAACCACTTTTGACTTGTTCGATCAGTCACAGCACCTTCTCCATACACTGCACAAATCTTTTTTTGCATTTTGGTTGCATTTTTACCTTTCTTGAAATAATAAAGCATAATATGCCAAAAATATTGCTTTTTTCTTCCATCTTTGATATTAAAATGGCTACACAAAAATTCACCAATTTTGATGTCTTTTTTTAAATGCACACTGATATGACATCTGTCACATACAATCTCACAAAATTGTTTCGAATGAAGTTTAAGACAACTAAGTGCTACTAGAGCCATCTTATGGAAAAAAACGAAAGAACCTTTTGGCCAGCCCAATAAGTCATATGGAAACATCCTGGTCAACCGGCCCACAGTTCAACATACTGGAATTAAGTAAGTCTGTACCATTTTGAGGAGTGGGGACGGGGAGAATCAGACTGAAAGTTGTTGTAGCATATGAAAAAAAACATAGGATTTATGATCACAAGTATATTTCTAGTTCTTAGATCTGCCATTTCTAGACTGTGTGATTAGAGTCAAGTCAGTGACTAAATCAATGCATGGCATAGAATAAGTTGTATAGATTTAAAAAATGCTGTGGGCTATAATAAGTAATAATAAAAAAGGACTACAAAATTTTTATTACACGCTTTGAGTAGAGCTTTTATAATCAGAAGAACAAAGAGAAGTGTGTGTGTGTGTGTGTGTGTGTGTGTGTGTGTGTGTGTGTGTATACTCTTTCATTATCCTTAGTTTCTTCACTTTAACTATGGTGGAAAAAAATTATAAATCCTAGGATCATTTTGAAGGTTTAGATACATGTACAAATATAATTTGGTAATGGTTATCACCCCCCCCAACACACACACACACACACACACACACACACACACACACACACACACACATACACAGGTAACACTAAATATCTGATTATCACTAATTACAATCCTTGGAGGATTTCTATTGCCTTCCTTAGCAGCTTGTTACTATTTAGCCCTCACTTGGAGGCCCCTGCCTATGTTTATGAAACAGTTCCAAGGGCATCTGTGGTCTTTCCTCTTCTAACCATTCGCCTAGGATGGAAACTTCCAGATTTCAAATCCTAGGGCCAAGTAATCAGAGATGGCAGGGGACACTGAATATGAGATCTAGGACCAGCTTAAGCCTGCTGCCTCAAATTCAACTAATAATATTTCTCTTCTGTGGCTTTCAGACTCTGGTTCCTCAGAGGCATTGTTATAGGAATATATATGTAGTCACACAGTCAGGCTTCTTTGTGTAATTACAATTATATATTTCTAATATGCAAAGAGAGAAGTACCTTCACTGCTGGTTAAGTCTGGGTAGGAATGGGAGAACAGGGGAGAGGAGGCTTTAAGTAAATAAAGATAAGAGAACAGAAGATAAAACACTGGGAAGCTGTGTCATGTCAACACCATTCTTTCAGATGAGATAAGACATTTAAAGCACAGCACCTGGAAAGAGCCACCTATAAATTCTCTCCAACTGATAGCTATTTCTAAAAATGTGAATTTGTCTTTGTTAGTATCAACTTAGCACATTAGATAAAATATAAAACATTGAAAAATAAATATCATTCATAGTCACACCATCTGAAATTTTAAATGATTACCATTTGTTCATATCTCTTTTTATATTATTTATTTTAAAAAAATATGCATTCAGTTTTTCATAAACTAAAAAATGTCCACGTGTAATGTTCCCATTCTCTTAATACCTATTTAAGTTACAAATACTGACTATGAGGGGACAGGTGACTGGATCAGTTAATGACATATCTTAGGGTCCAAAATAAACCCTAAAGGACCACCGAGTGTGACACATCGGGCAGAGAACTGGACAGATCTGTTTTTATTTAACTTCCCCATAAGAACATCAGGTTATAGATGTGTCTCTAAGACTAAGAATATCTCCCCACATTCTAAAGCTATTCCTGCCCATTTGCCCTCCACCCCTTCTCAGAGTCAAAATAGGAGTAAAGAATCCTTTCTCCTGGGTTGCATCTTGGTCTTAGGTAAAATTATAAAGAACTATCAAGGAATGAATAAGCTCTGAAATGTAGTCCCCTAGACTTGGTGTTGAACCTTATTTTAGACAAAATCTTTACATATCTTTCTTTTTTCAGCAAATCTGCTTGGCAAAGTTTGTAAGAGTATGTAAATGGAATTTGACTAAAAATAGAATGAATTTAGCTTTATTTATTAAATGACTGGAGTCTTTGGCTCTTTATATATTGTTTAAAAATAGGCAGTGGGGGAATTCCCAGGTGGTCCAGTGGTTGGGACTCCCCGTTTCCACTGCAGGGGGCACAGATTCCACCCCTGGTCGGGGAACTAAGATCCCGCATGCCACACAGCATGGCCAAAAAAGAAAAATAAAATAAAAACTGGATATTATTTTTTTTTAATTAAAAAAATAAAAATAGGCATTGGCATGATTCTCAGTGGTATCATGTAGCATAATGGCCAACTGTTCTAATATAGGTGCTACTTCTTGCATGCAGTGTGACTTTGGGCCAGTTTAATCTCATTGTGCTTAGGTCTGCTGATCTGTAGAGTGGGATAATAATATTACCCAGCTCATAGGAATGGCATGGATTAACTAAAGTAACATATATATTATAAATACTACACACACACACAGAATGTATATGTGTGTATACATGTATTTTTTTGTTTGTTTTTTTAGATTTTTGGCTGCACCATGCAGCATGTGGCATCTTAGTTCCCTGACCAGGGATCGAACCCACACTCCCTGCATTAGAAGAGTGGAGATTTAACCACTGGACTACCAGGGAAGTCCTGTGTGACCTATATAAAGCTTTAAGTGTGGCACAAGATCAGCACTATATAAATATTAGCGTATATATTTTATTGTCATTTTTATAATTATTGCCCCCTTCACTTAGCAATTCCCTTTCATTCATCCTTTTATCCTGTGAACTATATAGTAAATAAAACTCTCAAAACCGTGCAGGAGTTTCCCAGTGATTTTCAGCAGCAGTACCCATTTTTACAATAGGTCATACACCTCTTTACAAGACTGTTTTACCCATATCAGAGTTTCAGTGTGACAGAACCATTGGTTACCAAATAGATTTACACCCTGTCTTCTTCCCTGCTGGCAGATAGCCAATACTGATCACATAGCTATTCTCCCTGGCACTCAGAGAGGTGAGTTGTATCACTTTCTCAGGAGTTGAATTGAATCATGATTTCTAATTCAATCATGGGTAATCTAATTGATTAAATCAGTGATCAGTTTGGTGACTGCCATGTGGACTACCCTGGTTGATAAAAACTAAGGGGAAAGCTTGGGGCAGGGGCGAGGGGTGGGGACATGGAGGGTGGAAAGCAGATGGGGAGGAGCGGGGGCTTAAAGATTTTCCTCCATAATTAAAGGAGGTCCTGGGAGGAAATGTCTTTCTACAGTGTCTTCTGTTCTGAGGCCTTGAACACACATAATATAGTTTTCTTTTTTTGAAGTTTGTCTCCCTCACTCTATTATAAGTTTTTTAAACTCAAGAAGGGTAACTTATTAATCTTTGTGACACCATCCTGTATTTCCCCACCACAACCTCAATGCTCAGATTATCTGAACCTACTCTTTGAAGCCTTCACTGACCCCCGCAGCATGAATAACTTCCTCCTCAGTGTTCCCTCTATATTCTGTTTATATTTGATCAGTAGGACACCAAAATGGATCAAATACTGGCTCTAGAATCAAACTGTCTGGGTTTCAATATGTACTCAATTTTCTTTCCCTGTTATACTTCCGTTTCCTATTCTGCAAAATAGAGGTATCCATAGTGATGAACTTTTAGGACTACATGAGCATTAAATAAGTCAATTCTTGTAAAACATTGTAAATAATGCTTGACCCATAGTAAATCCTTCTTAAATTTGAGCTATAACAATTCTATTATTACATTTAAATGATTTTAAAGCAATTAATTGTTTAAACATCTGTTTCACCTACTAGATTGTGAGGGTAACTTGGGCTGGGAGTCTACATTTCCACTTTCCCATGGCCAGCAGAACACCTAGCACATAGTAGGTGTTCTAGTCTTAAGGAAAGTTTCCTAAAGTGAAGCCTAAAAAAAAGGAAGGAAAGAATGAAGAAAAGAAAATAATGTATTTGCTTTTTTTGTATTTTTTTTTTCTTGGCATAGGGAAGAACTGAATGACCTGTAATCTGGTTACCTGTTTCTGCCCCATGTCTAAATTCAAAATCTGCCCTGAGCCTCCTGAGGAGGCTTATCTATGAAGGCCCATCATTTCTCTGCTGTACAAATGATGCTTTCAGCCGGATGGTACTATCATGATACAATGAACTCTATATTAGGGGTGAGCAGAGCCCACATGCATAGTGAGCCAACTGAGGCCTCTGACAACATCTCCACTGTGTGGTCACACAGCCCGGCTGGAGCCTCAGAGGAACTGATTATATTGTAGAGATGGGTCTTCCACAGAGCGTAGAACTCCCCCTGCCACGCCAGGCTGCACAAAATGATCATATTCATGAGGTCCACACAATCTTACTTGTTTGAGAGTCTAAGAGCTCACCCCACACCTGGGTGCTTAAGCATTTGGCTTATGGCCTCTTAGATGCTTTATAATAGAAACTTGAGATCAGCCAGACTCCTCTCTCAGGAAGTAGTTATCAGGAACGTTCCCCAACATATCAAAAGAATCAGAATGGATTGAGTTTGGTGGGTTACAGTAAGTGATCTTGCCTTTTGATATCATTCAAAATTTTCTGGAAAACCTGAAGTAAGATTCTAGAGCTGTGGCCTCATTCAAGGATGTAAGCAAGCACATACCTAGTCTATGGTGTATGTTGGACAACTTAATCCTTTGTTATTCTGATACTGGTGGAAATGGCAGCTTCCTCACTGTGCAAAGCTTAATTTCTTTGCGTATATCAGAGAGAGCAGTTATATCTTCAGAGAAGCAACCCAGATTTTTGTAGAGCATCTGCAATAATCTTATCACCCTTGGCTGTTCTGCTTACATTCTTTTCCTGATTTTGACCCCACCTGGCTAATTCCAACCCTCTCTGATGACAATCAGTTCCCTGCTCTGATCCCTGGTCTAAGATCAATGTCTATTTTCTTCTCTTTCATATTATCTTGTTCTGTTCCTCCAATGTACTGAACACAATTTGTAATCACACATTGTAATCTGGGTCTTATTTAAAGCTTATCTCTCCCAGGATTGCTCTGAGGACGCCTCTCTGCATAAAGATCACCTGGAAGACTTGTTAAAATGCGCACTCCTGGACATCATGCAGACTTTCAGAATCTGATTATGCAAGGTTAGTCTCTCATATTTTTTACTGACACTAAAGTTTGAGAAGTGTTTTACTAAAATTTCTGTTTGCTGAGGGCACAGGTCACATCAGTTGCACTAAGCTCTGATATTCCAGCGTTGGACTTAGTGCCTGGCACCTAACAGGCCTATAACTAATTCTTTTTAAATAAATGAAAATAAAACTTTGAGTATCAAAGACACAGTTATTAGTTAAGTCTAATTCTTCTTATGAAGAAACTGAAAGACAAAGTTTAAGCTTACTTCAATTCCACAATTATTGAAAGTTGAAAAGAGAGAAGTTGTGTTTGATACCCTTTATCCCATGTAAAAGGCCTTAGAACCTTCTAAGTGGGAACTCCTGAATTTCAGCCAACAAGTTGATATATTGGGAAATAGTTTTTGCAACGCTCTAGACCTGACTGGCACTCATTAGCTCTGTGACTTTTGCCAAGTTACTGAACTTTCTGAATTCCAGTTTCTTCATTTATAAAGCAACAGCTGTGCTAAAATGTAATCGTGAACACACAATTAAATAAGAAGATACAAACATAGAACTTGCACTATTCTTGGCTTTAAAGGACAGTCAATGAATGATAACCCTTGTCTGCCCGATTCCCTGGTTCAGGCAAACTGTTTTAAAAACAACCCGGGAACTTTTCGGCAAGCAGTCAGCACCCCCTGCTTTTTTTTCATCATTCTTAGTAATGTTCAGGGAGCATGGCAGTTCTTAATTGGAATTTTAAAGGATAATGAATACAGCCTTGAACTTGGCATGGCAGAGTGTGTTTTCTTGATCATCACCATTTTAGGACTATGAGTGGCTTAGGATGAATCAATGTGCAAGAGATTTGATTTGGAAACTGAGACTGGGGCTGGGAAGATTCAATCACAGAGAAAGCTTTTGAGTGGGGATTAGGACCTCTGGCTAAATTGTGATGATGTATTCTTGAACACCATAAGATAATTCATTAAAAAAATAAGCAACTGACAGGTATATTTAGGACTGCTCGAAACTACAATTGTATCTGTACTTTAATAGTGCCACAGATATCGATAATATTCAGCCATGGCAAAGGAATACAGAAAAATAATACTTTTTTTTCTCCTTTACTTAGTTCCTTAGAGAAGGCATTCGAATTGTTTAGCTCTTTTACTGGAAAAAAAAAAAAAAAAAAAGATGAGACTTGAAAGGCTTAAGAAAGCTTTGGCAACTCCATCTTTTCCAGCTGTGTTAACAAACTTCTGTGAAGCAGATGGGTGGCTGGCTAAAACACTCAGAACTGCAAGCTCTCTTAATCAATTGACACTTCCCAGTGCTATGAAATCCATAATAAAATTAACCCTCCCATTGCTGCTCTGGGAACATCTGGGGTTTATGTCTTTTTCACTTTCACTTCAACTATTAAAAGGAAACTCACTTCAATAACCCTTATTTTTTCTCTGCAAAATTTTCTCTTTTCTTTGTAGATACTGATAGCAAAGTCAGTTGTACAACTTTCCTTAAACAACTGATCCCTGTCACATTGGAAACAGATGATTTTGGCATCAACATATACTTCGAATGTTAAATAACAACTGTAGTGCTATTTAGAACCAGGACAATCAGTGAACCTATAGTTCTCTATAGATACTTCCTAAATAACATAAAACTATAATGTTCACAGTATACAAGTTCCTTTATTATTCAGTGATATTCATGATAATACAGAATGTTTATATGGGCTTGATAGTTTTCAAGGTTCTTCCACACACAGTAGTGTTTTTGAACATGTGGGCATTGTATAACAATTTTTATGAATATTCAAGAACAAATGATTGTGATAACATATAGGCTTCCTACTTTTTTTTTTTTTTTTTTCATTTGGTTGCATTCTCTGTCTTTCTATCTTAGTTTCGGCACCCGATGGGGGTGAGGATAGAGCGTGGACAGCAGCTCCAGACATTGTTATTAGTTCTTAATTATGGGTCTAGCTGTTCTATTACATTCTATGGGAGAAGCTGTGTGCATGAACTTAAAAGCTGGGTGACAAACAGGGTGACCAACCAAGTAGGGTGTCATGATTTGTCCAAGATTGTCCTTAATTTTAAGTCTGATAAATCTAGCATCCCACGAACCTCCTTAGTCCTGAGCAACTGGGACAGCTGGTCACCAAAATCCATGGTAGGTAGCACCTTTTTTGTATAAAACACAAAAGTAAAAAGGTCAATTTAATGTGGTTATGAGTAAATATTTGTCCCCAAATAGGGCAGCACAAAGTTAAATATAGAATAAATATCCACATGAGTATCAGATTCATTTTGCTTTGAGCTCGTGACTAGAAGGTAAGTTTTCTTTGACAATTCTATTGGAAAATGCTTCTGAGTCTTCATAAACATGACTGTTTTGTTTCCCTGTTGATATTTTATTATATGCAATGAAAAACTGAGATATAAATGTCAGGGCATTAAAAAGTGACATCTCCAATATGTGTAGAGTTTCTGACCAAGTTAAAAAAAAACTCACTGAGGCTAATAGTTGTCAAAATGAATGTTGCTTTGCCCTCCTTAAGAAAGATTCTACCAGGACTTCCCTGGTGGTCCAGTGGTAAAGAATCCGTCTTCCAAAGCAGGGGACGCGGGTTCGATCCCTGGTCCGGGAACCAAGAGCACACATGCCCCGGGGCAACTAAGCCCGAGTGCCACAAACTACAGAGCCCACGCGCCCTGGAGCCCGCGCGCCACAACTAGAGAGGAGAAAAAAACCCACACTCCACAACTAGAGAGAAGCCCACGCACCACAGTGAAAGATCCTGCATGCCACTACGAAGATCCCATGTACCACAACTCAGACTCCACGCAGCCAAAAAAAAAAAAAACATTCTACCATGGAAGAGGATTTCATGGGGCAGGTTTAGGTGGCTTCCTAGAACCTTACCTTCCAGACTTTTTTACCTAGTACAATGCCAACACCTAGTACCTTTTCCTAGTTCCTGGCTCTCTATGCTTGGTATTTTTACCTAGTATTAATGATAATAGGAGTAGTTATCCCCTATTGGAAACAAAACAAACTATATTCAGGACTCCTAGATGGTATTAGAGTTCTGTATTAATAGATGGTCAACAGACTTTATCTCTTATCCCTGAAGCATACCTAAAAAGTAACTATTATTAATCCTTACAGGTGAGAAAACTCAGAAATGGTATTTGAACTCTCATCCAATTATTACATTCCTACTAAAAACAGCCTACAGCCGATTCTGAGATTGCTTATGATGAACAAAGATACTTTGAGTCACCAAAAAATCCTTTTACTATAGAACTGTCTCTCTTTTCCCAGCCATACCTTTCGCTATCAGACTTGATGAGGAGAATAGCCAGGTAATGAGGGGCCAGGAGGTCATTTTGGCTCTGTAATTTTAAACGGTTTTAAAATGGTCACACTATTTGCAGGACAGGAGTAAATGCTTTAGTGAAACCCTTCAAAAGGGACTCCGATTTTCTTATGAGTTCTTGGAAGGCGATCCGTACTGATGTGTATCAGCTTTCTCACCTCTAAGTTTTGTTTTATAATAGTGTAGGCTAACTTGTGGGGTTATTAGCCTCCCTCTGTTAGCATCTCCCCCAAGCTTCCGCATCATTCACTAAGTTCTCAGTCCTAGCTCTGCACCAGAATGATCTGCGGAGATTTGAAAATAAAACACAAACAAATTCTAAGGTCCCATCCCAAACCTACCAGACCTATTGATTTTAGAGGTGGCAGTTATATTTTTCAAAAGAATCACAGGTAGTCCTGATGCACAATTAAAGTTGAGGGCTGATGCATTCTTCATGCAACACATGGTTTCTTGTTGGTGTAAGAATCTTGAAGTCCATGCGAGGTTTTAGTTGATTGTGTTGAGATGTTGATTAAAGGCCATTTGTCCCACTTTAGCAGCTGTTAACCTCAATGGATGATCCCATTCACTTAGTTTTTATCACTCTTTTATTTCCATTCCTCATCATCATCTTAGAATACTCTGATGCTCTGTCCTAATCAAAAGGTGTTGGCTCATTCTTGAAGTAGGACTCAATAGCTCTCTCTTTAGCAAAGAGAGCAGGGGGTTTGTCTTGAGTGAATGGAAGGGCAGTGGGAGGGAAGAACATGCAGGAAGCAGCGATTCTGAGTCCTTGCTCAGCTGTGCCTGGAGTTCAACCAAGAAGGCAAGTTTACTAACATTCCAGAATCAACCTAGAGGCCCTGAGTGGGCAGGCAGGGATACCCCCATTTAAATACTATGGCTTTCTGTAGATGCTGCCTTAAAACACAGTAACCAGAATCTCAGCAGAGAAAGTCCACATTAGGATTTAAATTAAGAACAGGAGGTTTAACTTAACTCTTGAGCAAAAGCAGAAATTCAGTTAAATTGTCATCATGCCCTAACCCTGGGCTAGAGAAAGTTCTTTTGATGCTATGTAGGTATCAGGCATTAAATCAGTCGAAGCGGTTCACAGATCACTAACCCAAAGGCATCACTCTGATAAGATGTTAAAGAGAAATAATGACAATAATAATGATGCTAACACCCCATAGTCTGCAAGTCCTTACTGTGGTAGGCTTTCTTCCAAACAACTTACATGCATTATATCAGTTTTTCTGATTACCTTATGTAGTGACTATACTGTCCCTATCATGTAGATGAGGCTTTTGAGCCTCAAAGAGTTCAAAGCACTTATCTAATGTTGCACAGCAAGGAAGAGTCAGAGACAGGATCAAAATACAAATCTGACTCACTTAAGAAGTTTATAGTTCTATTTCTTTTGCTTGCTTCCAGAAGACCGTATTTTATTAAGCAGGGATATCAGGGAAACTTAGTTCAAAAACTTACTGCAATGCTAAGAAAGAATTTTCTGTATAAAGGGCCTCCAAGAACCCAACCAAGAAAGAATTATTACTGAATTATCAGAAAGACCTTTCACTGATCATTCTGAAACATGTACCCAAGACTGAATATTACTCCTAGGGTCTTATATGTTATTAAACTCTCAGTTATGTAGCTATTCGTTCATTTTCTAAATGGGTTCCTATAATAAGCAACCTTCTCCCTGCTCGCCTGTATTTCTCTCCAAGTGATAGCTTCTCAATTTAAAGGAAAGTATGTTTTTTCAAGTCAGATATTTATGTCTGTGTGAGATTACTTAAATTGTCTCAGTTCTCTAATAAACAGAATTAATAGTATTGGGATGAGCTTCTAACAAATTCCAAACAATATGCTTCTCCGCACTATAACTCTTCTCTGACAGCTCACCAAGATGGTGCATTTAACAGTTCCATCAATTTGTGTAATGGTAAACAAGTGACTAATAAATGTCTGGATGTTCAATGAAAACATTCAAATGAACATATTGCAGAAATAAATAAATGGCCATTAAAAGCTTAACAGTGACTGTCATACACGTTAACCCATAGCCTGGGAAAACATGGTGGTTTGAGAAAATAAATGTACAAATGGACAAATTATTAATGGCTGTGCTTTTAAAAATGGATGTTTATTCAGCAACATAAATAGGACCTAAGTCCAAAGAGGAAGTCTCTCAGCTTCTGGCAATAGCTATCATAATCTTATCATAATCAAATAATAGAACGACAAAGCTCCAGTAAATTTCAACAAGTGGTCTATTCTGCCCCTTTAAGTCCTCTAGACTGTAGTTTTAAAAACTGTTCTTTTTATCTCTAGGGGAGCCAATTCAAGACCTACCCTGATGATAAGTTGTACCACCCTACAAGTTTAGAAAACATTGTATATTAAATAATAAAATGTCCCTCCCGCTTGCCATCATTTAATCAGCTATCTCATCTTAATTCACTTTTTGTAGTCTCTCTTGTAACCATGCTATGTCCAATATCCCAGGCTAATGTCCCATCCCTGCTCACCAAAGAATTTTTGATAGTATACTCGTTGATACTCTCCCTTCTTATACATACCCTCTTCTCGTTAACCCTTCCTCATGTTAGCCTTCCTAGGTCAAGTCTCTAATCCCATTTCTCCCTTGCTCAGAAATATTCAATGACTGAGGACAGACTAAAATCCTAAAGCCTTCATCTGAAATGAAATACCTTCAATAACCCAAATCTAAACTATTTTTATGTGGAAGTTAGGAGTCTTTAGGTTGCAAGTGATAACCTAATTTAAGTGGCTTAGGACAAAAAAAAAAAAGGGAAGGAAGGAAGGAAGGGAGGGAGGAAGGGAGGAAGTGAGGGAGGGAGAAAAAAAGGAAGAAAGGGAGGAAGGGGTTAATTTATTAACTTCAATGTTGGCCTCAGCCACTTGAGCTCCAAGTGTTTCAGTGATGTCACTGGATTCTCTCCTGCTCCTTCCTTTGGCTCAGCTTCTCCTCTGCTGGCTTTTTGGCAGGAAGACTCTCCAAAAGAGAAAAAAAGGAATGGCTGCCAGCACCTCTGGCCTCAGATCCCATCCTATAGTAACCCCAGGGGAAGTGGCGCCTCTTTTAAATTAATGCCTACCAAAGTCCAAGGCTGGTAGTCTTTTCCTTAATCCATCACTGTTGCCAAGAGGAAGAAATACATTGGCTGGTCAGGCTTAAATCACTTGCCCAATTTATGAGACTAGGATTAGATCAGCCACACTCCTTTCAGAAGGGCTGAGAGGGAGAGAGGGATGGTTCCCCAAAGAAATACTGTGGATATTATGACATAAAAGAGGTACAGATCTTGGTCAGTTAAAAACAACAGATATCCACTATCTACTCTTCTTTCCCTCAACTTTACCTCATATTTATTGTGGGGTCACGCCAAACAGAAGTGTCCATTGTTTCTCTGTCCGTGTTTCTTTCTTTATTATGTTTTCTCAGAAATCTTACCAATTCCTCAATAGTAAATTGGGTTTAAAACAAAAAAAACAATCAAAATGCTAACTTGTGACTTTTTAATAGAGTTGCCAGACAAAACTACAAAACGCCCAGTTAAATTTGAATTTCAGTTAAAAAATAACTTTTTAGTATAAGCATGTCCCAAATATTGCACGGGCTATACTTTTACTAAAAAGTATTTGTTGTTTACCTGAAATTTAAACTTAACCAGCTGTTCTGTATTTTTATTTGCTAAATGTTAGCACCCTATTCTCTAAGAAAATACACAGATTTTTCCAAATTTATTTGACCAGAGACTTATTTTTCCTCAAACTCTTCCTACATGGGTGTTGCACACTTTGCTTCAAGAGAAGCTATGGTAACTCATATTTCAATAATTTAATGAAAATTCAGCATTCTACACCATATACAGTCATTTCATGCCATGTGTAGTTTTCTTAGTCACTGCCCTGTGGAGTGAAATTATTTTCATTGAAGAAAGAGCTGGAAGAAGAAGGAAGGAAACACTTGACATGCAAAATATATTGTCCCAAAATAGAAATTTATGTCTTATGAGCAATACAAACAGAAGTTGGGGATTATTTCATATATTTGCCCCTGACTTGTTGAGCATGACTAAGGCTGATGAAAAAATACTTCCAAGACTCAGGGACAAGTATATTCTTAAAAAAATGATACCTACTGAGTGATGAAAACATTTATATCTCTTCCTTTTACATAACACTGAAAGCAGAGATCCACCAGCCACCTCTTAGCCCATGATGTGTTATGTCAAAAAGATTCACTAGAGGCTATTTGCACTTGTAATTTAAACCATCCTATAAATTAAAAGTGTGTGTGTATGTGTGTGTGTGTGTGTGTGTACATATGAAAAAGACCGTGGGAGCTGTTTTTCCAAAATTATCACTAAGAAAGGTATTTGTTTAAAAGAACACTCTTACGTAAGGTTTTCCTTTCTTTATTTTTCTCTATGTTATGAAGCTACCTAATATCACATCTGGAAATGGAAATGTCTGAAAGAAATGTCATTCATTGCAGAGGGCAAGAAGCAGAAACCTGAGATAAATATGCCTCTGTCAAACGGAAGCAGACGAAATTACTGAAGGAAAGAAACCAGACATCCCCTGGTGCTCTTTCAGATAATAATTTACAAATGCCAAAATCTTCGTCAAATAAAAAATAGACACTTAATCCATTATATACATAGAGTTTAAATGCAAAAGAGAAATATGAAATATTAAGATTTATAAGAAAAAACTATGTCCTTTGTCTTAACTTCCTATTTTGGTCAGTAAACTGTCCTTGATAGACAGACATTGGGGAGACCTCTATGATTCCTGCATGCTCTAGAAGTCTTTTGATTCTAAGAGAAGAATCATGTAGATGGTTGGATGCATCCACGGGATGAAGGCTTAGAAAGTGATACTGGGTAGAAATGCCTGTGATTAAAACTATAAATTACAGAAGACCCTGCTCCTTCAACTTCTCTCTTTGCCTTTCTAAGCTCTGCATTCTACTCATCACCTGCTCCTGAACTTGTCCTTCAGTTTACTGCTTTGCTTCCTCTTGACTTGATTGTTACTGTTGGAGTTCTTTCTGTGTCATTACAAAAGAAGATACCTAGTAAGCAAGGGTTCCACAAGCCTTTCCTTTGGAAAGGTGTATTCTAATACTTTCATATTTTAATGTTCCACTATTATTACAGAATACTTTACTAGGTGATTCATGCTTTCATTAATTATCACACAGAAGAAGAAATAAAGTTCTTCGAAAAAACAAAATCTTGTGTAGAGGGACAACTAAATTTTTGCAAAGAGCTTTCAAAACTGGAGATATAAGGGACTACTCTTTCAGAAGTCATAGAGAAGGACGAAGTCTTCTGCCCTCCATTAATTTTGCAATTTGAGTAAATTTCTCTAACAGACACCAAGGTCCCAGAGGGCAAGGATTATGCCTGCATTAATCAACATTAGCATAGTTCTTGTTACAAAGTAGGCACCAATCAATAAAAATTTGTTACATGAATGAATGAATGAATTAATGACATGGAACTCAGAATGGTTTCTTATAACAAAATAAATTTAAATAAATTGTTTCTGTAATGGAACAGTTTTAACATATCCAAGTAGTCATTGTTGGATAGGTTATCTAGGTTACGAATCAGCAATGACTTATTTTTTACTTCATCTCTCTCATTGTTCCCAACTCTCAGTCTATCTACTTCTAATTGGCATTTCTAAGAGAGAAAACACAAAATCACACATTTTCTCAACGTGATTTTAGTATTGTCCACCAATCTTGTTGACGTGTAAACTTTTTCCTGGACTACATAAAGCAAACAATTGCTGAAAGTACCAATCCATTTTTCAAATATAACTCTGTAAGGTACCATAATCATTATCTTTATTCTTTTATGTTGTTTAAAAAGTTTTTGCTAATATGATTATTTATGGATTGATGTAAGTGCACATTTTTGTTATTTGTAGGACTATTCCAATGAATGTTACTGAGTGATGAAATTAAATTTAATGTGTATTGTTAATTAATTGTTACTTTGGCTGATCCAAGTCAAGGTTTTTCCTAGTCATTAGGCATCAGTTTTAACATTATCACTTTCCTTTCAAAAAAATCATTAAAGTAGTACTTTATTTGAGGGGTTCCACTGCATAAATACAAGTTTTAATACTGAGGTCATTATCGGAGAAAATAATGTTTTATGCCCTGTGGAAATCAGTAATCTTTATCAATGTAAGCAGACTTTATGGCTATTTCTAAGCCATTAAAAATAGCTTTTACTGTTTCAGTATACCATCTATTTTCATTTGTGGGAAAAGAACTTTAATAAACGTTAATATTTATTTTGGAGAATTTGAGTGAATATCAAAGTAAAACACCGAGTTGCAGAGAAAGCAGCTTTCTAAAGTACAAATTGCATTCTGGTACATTTAGTAACAAGGTTTATGTTTTAAAAACCAGTTGGCATACATTATTTATTATATATTTGCATATATTGTTAATTAGCAATTGACATATAGTATTTGTCAGTTTTTTTGATTTTTGAGAAATGTTTGCTATCTGGCATAGATGCCCAATTACATAGAGCATGGAAATGATGGACTGCCTAGACCATGACTTCACATTTCTTTTTAGTAAAAGAAACATTCCTTAAAAGTTCCAAATTCCAAAAACTCAAAATTCATCTAACGGAGGCAAATAAAAATGAGGCAGCAAAAAAAGCAAAAGTAAAACCAAAAAAAGGTTATGCAGGCAACATAATAATAGGAATATCTGGTGTCCCACAGACTTGGATTAAATTGCTGCTCTCCCATTTACAGCTGTGTGGCAATGGACAAATCATTTATCTCTCTAAGATTAAGTTTCCTCATCTGTAAAACAGAAATATGAATGTCTATCTCATAACAACTGTGAAAATGGAATTGGATAATAAATATAAAGTGTCTGGCTTTGAAACACCCCACACCCTGCCACTCAAATTACTTACTGGATTTAATTTTTAGAATGCCCATTTTACCAAAATGAAAAATACTGTTAAACATCGAGTTACTATGTGACCCATGAATTCCAGTCCTAGGTATGTACTCAGGATAATAGAAAATATATTTCCACACAAAAACTTGTATGTAAATGTTCATAGATTGTTCATAGCAGGCAAAAAGTGGAAAAAAACAAATGTTCATTAACTGATGAATGGATAAATAAAATTTAATATAGCCATACAATGAAATATTATACAGTAATAAAAAAGAATGAAGTCTTAATATATGCCACAACATGGATGAACCTTAAAAATGCTATGCTAAGTGAAAGAAGCCAGGCACAAAAGACTACATATTGTATAATTCCATTTTTACCAAATCTCCGGAACACACAAATCTATAGATACAGAAAGTAGATTAGCAGTTTCCAGTGGTGGGGGCATGGCATAGAGAATGGAGAGTGACTCATTGCTAACAGGATCAGGGTTTCCTTTCGGAGTCCTGAAAATATTCTGAAATTAGATAGTGGTGATGGTTGCACAACTATATGAATATTCTAAAAACTAATGAATTATATGCTTCAAAAGAGTGAATTTTGTGGTATGTAAATTATATATCAATTTAAAAAAATAGTATGTTCAGTGTCAATCAATAATTTTTAGATCCTCATTCAAAAGAGCAAGTCAGGGGATTCAAAATTCATGCAACAACAGATATTTCTAAAAATGTACTTAAAAAAATCTTTCATTAGTAAACAAATTATTAGTTTTCTTTTTATAGATACTTTCAGCAAAGCCATAAGTCACCTCTCAAATTACACAGATGTCTAAATACAATCATGCACAGCAAAAGTAGATAAACAGAAATAGCTTATTTGGGGACCAAAAGGCTACTTCTTTCACCTCTGCATGAAAATGTTCCTAAATATGGCGATAAATAAACTTGTGTCTCCCAAAACACCTGTCCCATCCCCAAATTTCATGTATCCTTTCTTTTGCCCAAGGACCTGCCATGGGCAAAGGATGGGGTGACCCTGAAAGCACTGACATGTATCCCCATCCACCTGCATCACTGGAGGTAACTTATGCTGTTTCATATAATAGCTAAAAGCTCAGAATGGGATGTTATCTGCCCCAAAACACCCAGTTAGGAACTGTCAGAGGCAGTGTTCTGACGCACAGCTACCTGTGAGGAAGAGCTTCTCCCCTCATAGTGCTGCTTTTAGGGAATTGCTTTTTAATAGCATAGCTGATGAGAGAGAATTATTAGAAAGTAATGGTCAAATGAATGGGATTGAGAGTCAGACTGCCTAGGTTTGAAGTCATCTTTGCCAGTGATTGGGTGCTTCCCAGTTAGACACTTCCAGGGTCTCAGTTTCATCATGCATAAAATGGGCCTGATGATGTACTCCTCTCACAGGGTTGTTATGAGGATGAAATGGTTAATCATTTATTCAACAAATATTTACTGAGCACCTACTATACGCAGGTTGTATTTTAGATACTGGGGATAAAGTAGTAACCAAAAAGTAAAAAACTTTAAGATTAGTACTCTCATTTTTTTTGCAGTCTAAGGGTATTAAATGAAATAAATATAGTATGTAGTATATTCAGTGTCAATAGTGCTATTACAGAAAATTTAATCAGGAGAGGGTAAGGCACGCTGAATATGGCAGCATACATAAAAAGATGAATAGGGTGCCTGTCAGAGTAAGACTAAAATTAGCGAATATTATTGTAATTAGGAACAGAAATGTTCATTCCAAATTTGTCATAAAATGCTTTACCTATAACCTCATGAGGCCCCTGATTCCAGGAAAATAAGCAATGAACATGTAAAAATAAAAAATCCCTGTGCAGAGAGACAACTATAAAGGATGAACTTAATTGGCCTCTGCCTTTTGACTGAATTTGGAGAAAAGTCCTTTCCAGGAGTGGACACAGGGCTGTTCCTCATAAAGCTGGCCCCAGTGTGTTCTCAAATTACATGCTCTTCATCTGCAGAATTGTCCTTGGGTATCACTAGAGTAGAAGAGGAGAAGGACTGAACATTCCCAGGCAACAAAGCTGGAACCCTCCTGTAGGGAGTCTCCATTGATTCTGTCAATGTTGGGAAAGTGAACAGGGCAATCTTCTTTTTTTTTTTTTTTTTAATAGATTTATTTATTTATTTTTAGCTGCGTTGGGTCTTTGTTGCCGTGCATGGGCTTTCTCTAGTTGCGGCGAGCGGGGGCTACTCTTCATTGCGGTGAGCAGGATTCTCATTGCGGTGGCTTCTCTTGTTGCGGAGCACGGGCTCTAGGCATGCGGGCTCAGTAGTTGTGGCTCGCGGGCTCAGTGGTTGTGGCTCACAGGCTCTACAGCGCAGGCTCAGTAGTTGTGGCGCACGGGCTTAGTTGCTCCACGGCATGTTGGATCTTCCCAGACCAGGGCTCGAACCCGTCTCCCCTGCATTGGCAGGCAGATTCTTAACCACTGCACCACCAGGAAGTCCCTGAATAGGGAAATCTTGTTGGCATTTCTTAACTTCTTACAGCCTTGTGGGGCATGAGGGTGTTGCTAGGTTAACTCCTGACTCCGAACTTGTGATGCTGCTTTTTTGGATATTACCTGGCTGGAAAAGGATCACCACAGGTTCTGCAAAGCAGGGTGTGATGCAGCTTTCTTCTTTCTTTCAGGCATTGGGAGGTAGGAAATAAGAGGAGGGCTGACGCTTGAGAAAGAGCAAACCGGACCTCTTGAGCAGTAGTTCTCAAACTTGGATGCACATTGACAGAATCTGAAAAGCTTTAAAAATACAATGATGCCTGGGTTTCCTCCCCAGAGATTCTGATTTGATTGGTCATGGATGTGGCCTGGACACTGGGATTTTTCAGAGGTCCCTAGGTGATTTTTGTGTGTCGCCAAGAACAAAACTCACTCATCTAGAATAAAGAGTAAAGTGAATGAACACCTGTGGTAAAAGACAAGTTGAACTCTGTTAAAGTGTCAAAGATTTAAGCAGCAAATAATGCCCGGTAAAGAAAGTGATTGGGAATGGGGTGAGAAGTTCCTGCAAAATGATGCAAAAAAACGAAGATTGGTAATAAGTAACCTGAGCTGCATGGAAATGGAGTGGTTACACTACTGTAAGTCTTGTGTATGTATTTTTAAAAGCTGCAATGACTGTTTACATATGTATTACTGTTTTAATAAATTAGTCCATTTTTTTTAAGAAAAAGCAATACTGAGTGCAACATTCCTTTGGCACATTTAATCATGTGTAGTAGATTGAAAAGCATGCCCCCTCCCCCCAAGGTGTCCATGTCTTAATCCCTGGAACCTATGAATATGTTATTTTACATGGCAAAAGGAACTTTGCCCATGGGATTCAGTTGTGGATCTTAAAATAGGAAGATTATCCAGGATTATCTGGGTGGGTCAAATGTAATCACAAGGGTCTTTGTAAGAAGAAGGCAAGAGGGTCACAGTCAGAAAAAGGAGATGTGACAGTGGAAGCAGAGGTTGGGGGGATGCTTTTTGAAGATGGGGGAAGGACCATGAACCAAAGGAATGCCGGCAGCCTCTAAATGCTGAAAAAGACAAGGAAATGGGTTCTTTGCTGGAGCCTTCAGAAGGAACACGGCGCTGACAACACCCTGAGTTGAGCCTTGTAAGTCTCATTTCAGACTCCCGACTTCCAAAAACGGTTAACGAGTTCATGCTGTTTTAAGCCGCTGAACTGGTGGTGATTTCTTAACAACAGTAACAGGGAACGAATACCCCATGTTCTAAGAAAGACTAGTTCTTTAGACCACAAAGCTATGTCCCCACCCCCAAAAAGCATCCATTTACTTTGAAGTTATAACCAAACTGCAACCGTAGTGCTCAGGAGGAAATAGACAATGGAGTGCTAGCTTAGCCAGGCAACCCTAGAGAATGCTGGCTAAAGTCCAAACACCCCAGTCATTGTAGAGGAGCCCAGGACTTAGATTCAGGGCAGCTAGTAAGGATAAAACGCACCTGGAGACAAAGGGAAACAAATTCCATTACAGTTAACTCACCAGCCATGCCAAATCTCCTGCAGGTATTCAGACCTTACTAGAAGAGCTCTACTAGAGGCTTGCCAACTTGGCTGCACAGTGGAATAATCCCTAAGGAGCTTTTAAATATCCTGATGCCTAGGCCACACCCTAAACACATTAAATCTGAAACTCTGGGTGTGGACCAGCAATCTCGGTTTTAACAAATCCTCCCTAGTAGTGGTTCTCAATATTAATGGGCATACGAATCACCTCAGGATCCTGATAAAAAACCCAATGTTCTGTGCTTCTAACAAGCATCCAGGTGATGCCAGTTGACAATATCTCTGACTAGCAAGGTGACATAATGTCCTTTTTTTCTCTGTAAGACCTTCCTCAGTTAACTGGCAATCCAGGAAGAATTTAAATGGCAGGCTTAGAGATGGCTGTATGAGAGTTGCTGGTGAAAAGGCACGTATTACTGTACTTAGCTCTGCACTTTTTTTGGTCTGTTCTGCTTATTGCCTAATGGTACAAACATTAGCTTGTAGCTACCAGCTAACCATTGCCGCTAAAAGGCAAGAAACTACCAAGAATTTTTTTTAAATCTTATAATATGTAGGAGCATATGGCATTGAAGAATCTCCAAATTAATTCTTCTGTTGGTTCTCTATCCCTCAGTATATCAGTTTTATAAGTAAAGCAAAACTCCTTAATTGTATGCCAAGTGGCAATATATACTACAGGAAATTAAAAGCTTATGCAAATATTGAAAGAATTGGGGAAGCTGCTGCCTGAGTTCCTGACATCAAGAATGATCAGATCTAAGGGAAAATGATGATGATCTTGGTTGCCTATGGAACCCATGTCTGTGATTCCCAGGAGTCTGCTGAAAATCTGCTGTGAATTTCAGGAACCTCAGTAGAGCCTGCCCCTGGATATCAGCGCCTGCAGGAGCAAAGCGTTGCTGTGCCACTGTGGTCTGCTCTCTGCCCACGCATCTCTTTGCAGTGGCAGCCAGGAACAACGGCTTCTCCTTCTCATTCACCTTCTAGATCCCATAAGCACACCTCTCAATTGGCAAAATCTATCAGAAGAAAGAGATCTGGGACACACAGCCCCAGGTTTTTCCCTTGGGATATACAGCAGAGGAGGCAGGTGTGACAGTGCCACGTCAACAACAGCCTGCCTGCCACATTCTGCTCTGCAGTTCAATTCAGTGAAATGATTTACTTAGATCCTACTTGGGACTAGACTCTGATACTGGAGTCAGACACACACAGGCAACCATGCCAGACAGATGCAAAGTTCACTCCTGCTGCACTCAAGTTTAATTGCTTAAGAAGCTATCTATATCAAAAGAATGCACCCGGCATTATTTAAGACGCCTGATCTCATTCAGATTTAGATCATCTGAGATCTCATGGAAGACCTTGTATTTTGTCAGTCCCTTTACTGCCATCCTCCTGTTTCTTCAGGAGTACAGGAAGGTGACTTCATCAAAAATATTGAAGCAGAAAACAAATAAAAAACATTTAGCCTTAGGCAAAGCCTTAGGTCCACAGCTTTTATCCAGAAGTTTGTCTTCTTAGTCATCATTAAACTCAGAGCACCTGCAGGTACAGCAGGGCTCATACAACTGCAGGCTAGCCTGTATGAGTTATTCTTTTACTCAATATGCATTTATTGAACACTGATGAAAATGACGGCTCTCACGTTTAGGGTATTGCCTGTTACCTCAATAACTTACTTCGTAACTCACAAAACCTCTGAGAATTGTCTTAGGACCCATTTTACTTTATCTTCTTAAACACTGAGCTATGACACTGCCACTTTATGACAGGCCCTGGGGTACACGATACAATTTCTGGGCGCTGGTGTACAAAGGAAACACATGATGTTCTCAGCCCTGAGTTTACAGACTAATTTCTTTAAAGTATCTGAATATTTTATTAGTATAATTTTTTCACGCATTCTCTTCAGACATGGTCGTGAGAAATACTTTATTATCAGTCAATTGGGAAAGCCTGTAAGAGCGCCTTTGGTTTCAATAATTTGAAAAAATGAATTTGTATGCTATAAATCATAGGCAGCAACTACATTTTAAAATTATGCAGACTGCTGATAGTTCTTTAAGAACTCCTAAGTAACTCTGTAGGCAAGCCTATGACCTACATTTGGGAAGTCACAGCGAGTGAATTGGTCATGAAGTTAGCATTAACACATGGAATTTGACTGCACAGAGTGACCAGTCTTGTCAAATATCCTTGAATGCTCTAGAAGTGTTCATAGGGTGCCTGTTACCCACTTATACATATTTAATGTATCAATCCTCTAGGAAGCAACCACTGTGTCTGATCCTATAACACTCTATTATAGCTAAATCCTTGGATTATAAATTGAATTTCTCTGGATTCATCTGTAGTCATTTGGATTTGTCACCGTTTGACTTGACTGAATCTTTTGGGGAAAGGTATATGGGACAGCTATTCCCATAGCACCTATTTTCACAGCTCCCACTATGAACCTGTACTAACCTAAGAGGTGGAGATTCTTGTGTTAATACAAGAGGTCGAGGGATTGTATTTTCATAAACAATGACAGAACTTAGGTTCATTGACATTTTCCTAGGTTTTTAAATTTTTAGTCTTTGTTTCTTTTTGCTTTATTTTAAAAGCTTTGTCTTTGGAAAGCCAAAACTGTAAATTCAGAAGCAAGAAAAAAAAATCACACAAATCTGATTTGTTCTCTCAATGTGTCTTCAAAAGTTTTTGCATATAGAGATCTTTGGACTGTGTGAATGCTGCCAGTTTAGTGGGTATGCTGAAGTCTTACTATGCTTCAGTCCTCTGCTACCTGCCAAGGAGGCATATACACTCTCCAGCACATAACAATATCCTACATTTGTTTTCATTTTTCACTCACATATACTATTTCATATGCTTGACATATACTCATCCAGGTAATGTAATCTAGGCTAGACTGTGATAACTCCAAAATCTATCATTTTAATAAAACAAAAACTTATTTCTTGTTCACCTTAAGTCTGATGCCCAATTACTAGAAGCTCTCTTACAACCAGTGACTCTGGGATCCAGTTTTGCTCAATCTGTGATGCCACTAAGAACCAAACCATCTACCCATGCACTTAGCCCAGACACTGAGAACTGAACCACACCTCACTGTTAAATTACCATGACACTGATATTTCATTCTTATCACTAGTCTTTCTTTATTCTTCCACTTCTGTCCTGGGAAAGCAAATGGTTTGATTGTTCATTACAGGAACTTCCCCAAATCCCATCAACTATTCAATGGAAAGTATCAACAGACCATGACCTAAGATTTTTTGACTCCTTTGCCTCAAAATCCTTACCTTGCTGTTTTCATGAATTCTGGACTATTGAATTATGATTGTGAGGTGGTCTCTTTTATGGGAGTAAGCAATGAATTCAGCTTTACCTTATCAACAGTTATGTTGGTGATGGGTTTTTCAACAGAATCATCATAATACATTACTTCCATGCTGGGAAAAGGGAAGAATCAAGAAGGCAAACTGACTGTATACATGCTTCAGACTGGAAATGGTATATCATTTCCACTCACATTGTGTTTTACAGAATTCAGTCATATGGTAATAACTTTCCTGCAGAGGAAGCTAGAAAATATCACATTCCTGGTGTCGTAGTGGTGTAGAGAGGACATAGCATTGCTTCTGCCACAATGTGATAATAATATAATAATAAAAGCTAACATTTATATAGCACTCACAATGTGCCAGGCACTAGTCCAACTCCTTTACATATTCTAATACACTGAATTCCCACAATAACTCAATGAGGTAGGTATTTTGTTATCCCCCATTTTTCAGAAGACTAAACAATACTACAGAGAGATTAAGTAACTTTCTAAATGTCAAACAGCCAGTAAGTGGTGTAGCCTCACAATTACATACAAGAAGGGACACAGATGAGTCTGGGCTTATACCCTCGAAGCTATGCTCCTAATAATCACAGAACAACAACAAACAAAAAACTCTTCATAGACTATACTAATAAGGGTATTTAATGTATCTTTCTACTCAAATTTTTATGTAAGCTGTATTGAATTCACCTCTAAACAATTTTTGAGGGCACCAAGTTAAATTAGCATACATCTCTTAACTCTGTAACTTAGACCACTTTCATTTCATAAAGAAACTAATGGGGAGAGGGCAGACAGCAGAAGAAAAAAGAACTACAATCCTGCAGCCTGTGGAACAAAAACCACATTCACAGAAAGATAGACAAGATGAAAAGGCAGAGGGCTATGTACCAGATGAAGGAACAATATAAAACCCCAGAAAAACAACTAAATGAAGTGGAGACAAGCAACCTTCCAGAAAAAGAACTCGGAATAATGATAGTGAAGATGATCCAGGACCTCGGAAAAACAATGGAGGCAAAGATCGAGAAGATGCAAGAAATGTTTAACAAAGACCTAGAAAAATTAAAGAACAAACAAACAGAGATGAACAATACAATAACTGAAATGAAAACTACACTAGAAGGGATCAATAGCAGAATAACTGAGGCAGAAGAACGGATAAGTGACTTGGAAGACAGAATGGTGGAATTCATTGCTGTGGAACAGAATAAAGAAAAAAGAATGAAAAGAAATAAAGACAGCCTAAGAGACCTCTGGGACAACATTAAATGCAACAACATTCGCATTATAGGGGTCCCAGAAGGAAAAGAGAGAGAGAAAGGACCCAAGAAAATATTTGAAGAGATTATACTCGAACACTTCCCTAACATGGGAAAGGAAATAGCCACCCAAGTCCAGGAAGCGCAGAGAGTCCCATGCAGGATAAACGCAAGGAGAAACACGCTGAGACACACAGTAATCAAATTGGCAAAAATTAAAGACAGAAAAATTATTGAAAGCAGCAAGGGAAAAACGACAAATAATATACAAGGGAACTCTCATAAGGTTAACAGCTGATTCCTCAGGAGAAACTCTACAAGCCAGAAGGGAGTGGAATGATATACTTAAAGTGATGAAAGGGAAGAACCTACAACCAAGATTACTCTACCTGGCAAGGATCTCATCCAGATTCGATGGAGAAGTCAAAAGCTTTACAGACAAGCAAAAGCTAAGAGAATTCAGCACCACCAAACCAGCTCTACAACAAAGGCAAGAGGAACTTCTCTAAGTGGGAAACACAAGAGGAGAAAAGGACCTACAAAAACAAACCCAAAACACTTAAGAAAATGGTCATAGGATCATACATATCGATAATTACCTTAAACGTGAATGGATGAAATGCTCCAACCAAAAGACACAGGCTCGCTGAATGGATACAAAAACAAGAACCATATATATGCTGTGTACAGGAGACTCACTTCAGACCTAGGGACACATACAGGCTGAAAGTGAGGGGATGGAAAAAGATATTCCAAGCAAATGGAAATCAAAAGAAAGCTGGAGTAGCAATACTCATATCAGATAAAATAGACTTTAAAATAAAGAATGTTACAAGAGACAAGGAAGGACACTACATAATGATCAAGGGATCAATGCAAGAAGAAGATATAACAATTATAAATATATATGCACCCAACATAGGAGCACCTCAATACATAAGGCAACTGCTAACAGCTATAAAAGAGGAAATCGACAGTAACACAGTAAGAGTGGGGGACTTTAACACCGCACTTACACCAATGGACAGATCATCCAAAATGAAAATAAATAAGGAAACACAAGCTTTAAATGACACAATAGACCAGATAGATTTAATTGATATTTATAGGACATTCTATCCAAAAATAGCAGATTACACTTTCTTCTCAAGTGCACACAGAACATTCTCCAGGATAGATCATATCTTGGGTCACAAATCAAGCCTCAGTAAATTTAAGAAAATTGAAATCATATCAAACATCTTTTCTGACCACAACGCTATGAGATTAGAAATGAATTACAGGGAAAAAAACGTAAAAACCACAAACACAGAGAGGCTAAATAATACATTACTAAATAACCAAGAGATCACTGAAGAAATCAAAGAGGAAATCAAAAAATACCTAGTGACAAATGACAGTGAAAACACAATGATCCAAAACCTATGGGATGCAGCAAAAGCAGTTCTAAGAGGGAAGTTTATAGCTATACAAGCCTACCTCAAGAAACAAGAAAAATCTCAAATAAACAATCTAAACTTACACCTAAAGGAACTAGAGAAAGAAGAACAAACAAAACCCAAAGTTAGCAGAAGGAAAGAAATCATAAAGATCAGAGCAGAAATAAATGAAATAGAAACAAAGAAAACAATAGCAAAGGTCAATAAAATGAAAAGCTGGTTCTTTGAGAAGATAAACAAAATTGATAAACCATTCGCCAGACTCATCAAGAAAAAGAGGGAGAGGACTCAAATCAATAAAATTAGCAATGAAAAAGGAGAAGTTACAACAGACACTGCAGAAATACAAAGCATCCTAAGAGACTACTACAAGCAACTCTATGCCAATAAAATGGACAACCTGGAAGAAATGGACAAATTCTTGGAAAGGTATAACCTTCCAAGCCTGAACCAGGAAGAAATAGAAAATATGAACAGACAAATCACAAGTAATGAAATTGAAACTGTGATTAAAAATCTTCCAACAAACAAATGTCCAGGACCGGATGGCTTCAGAGGTGAATTCTATCAAACATTTAGAGAAGAGTTAACACCCATCCTTCTCAAACTCTTCCAAAAAGTTGCGGAGGAAGGAACACTCCCAAACTCATTCTATGAGGCCACCATCACCCTGATACCAAAACCAGACAAAGATACTACAAAAAAAGAAAATTACAGACCAATATCACTGATGAATATAGATGCAAAAATCCTCAACAAAATACTAGCAGACAGAATCCAACAACCCATTAAAAGGATCATATACCATGATCAAGTGGGATTTACCCCAGGGATGCAAGAATTCTTCAATATACGTAAATCAATCAATGTGATACACCATATTAACAAACTGAAGAATAAAAACCATATGATCCTCTCAATAGATTCAGAAAAAACTTTTGACAAAATTCAACACCCATTTATGATAAAAACTCTCCAGAAAGTAGGCATAGAGGGAACCTACCTCAACATAATAAAGGCCATATACGACCAACCCACAGCAAACATCATTCTCAATGGTGAAAAACTGAAAGCATTTCCTCTAAGATCAGGAACAAGACAAGGATGATAATAGTCCACTCTCACCACTATTATTCAACATAGTTTTCAAAGTCCTAGCCATGGCAATCAGAGAAGAGAAAGAAATAAAAGGAATACAAATTGGAAAAGAAGAAGTAACACTGTCACTGTTTGCAGATGACATGATACTATACATAGAGAATCCTAAAGATGCCACCAGAAAACTACTAGAGCTAATCAATGAATTTGGTAAAGTTGCAGGATACAAAATTAATGCACAGAAGTCTCTTGCATTCCTATACACTAATGATGAAAAATCTGAAAGAGAAATTAAGGAAACACTCCCATTTCCCATTGCAACAAAAAGAGTAAAATACCTAGGAATAAACCTACCTAGGGAGACAAAAGACCTGTATGCAGAAAACTATAAGACACTGATGAAAGAAATTTAAGATGATACCAACAGATGGAGAGATATACCATGTTCTTGGATTGGAAGAATCAATATTGTGAAAATGACTATACTACCCAAAGCAATCTATAAATTCAATGCAATCCCTATCAAATTACCAATGGCATTTTTTACGGAACTAGAACAAATCATCTTAAAATTTGTATGGAGACACAAAAGACCCCAAATAGCCAAAGCAATCTTGAGGGAAAAAAACAGAGCTGGAGGAATCAGACTTCCTGACTTCAGACTATACTACAAAGCTACAGTAATCAAGACAATATGATACTGGCACAAAAACAGAAACATAGATCAGTGGAACAAGATGGAAAGCCCAGAGATAAACCCACGCACCTATGGTCAACTAATCTATGACAAAGGAGGCAAGGATATACAATGGAGAAAAGACAGTCTCTTCAATAAGTGGTGATGGGAACACTGGACAGCTACATGTACAAGAATGAAATTAGAACACTCCCTAACACCATACACAAAAATAAACTCAAAATGGATTAGAGACCTAAATGTAAGACTGGACACTATAAAACTCTTAGAGGAAAACATAGGAAGAACACTCTTTGACATAAATCACAGCAAGATCTTTTTTGATCCACCTCCTAGAGTAATGGAAATAAAAACAAAAATAAACAAATGGGACCTAATGAGACTTCAAAGCTTTGGCACAGCAAAGGAAACCATAAACAAGACGAAAAGGCAACCCTCAGAATGGGAGAAAATATTTGCAAATGAATCAACGGACAAAGGATTAATCTCCAAAATATATAAACAGCTCATGCAGCTCAATACTAAAAAAACAAACAACCCAATCGAAAAATGGGCAGAAGACCTAAATAGACATTTCTCCAAAGAAGACATACAGATGGCCAAGAAGCACATGAAAAGCTGCTCAACATCACTAATTATTAGAGAAATGCAAATCAAAACTACAATGAGGTATCACCTCACACCAGTTAGAATGGGCTTCATCAGAAAATCTACAAACAACAAATGCTGGAGAGGGTGTGGAGAAAAGGGAACCCTCTTGCACTATTGGTGGGAATGTAAACTGATACAGCCACTATGGAGAACAGTATGGAGGTTCCTTAAAAAATTAAAAATAGAATTGCCATATGATCCAGCAATCCCACTACTGGGCATATACCCAGAGAAAACCACAATTCAAAAAGACACATGCACTCCAATGTTCATTGCAGCACTATTTACAATAGCCAGGTCATGGAAGCAACCTAAATGCCCATCAACAGACGAATGGATAAAGAAGAAGTGGTACATATATACAATGGAATATTACTCAGCCATAAAAAGGAATGAAATTGGGTCATTTGATGAGACATGGATGGATCTAGAGACTGTCATACAGAGTGAAGTAGGTCAGAAAGAGAAAAACAAATATTGTATATTAACACATATATGTGGAAGCTAGAAAAATGGTACAGATGAACTGGTTTGCAGGGCAGAAATAGAGACACAGAGGTAGAGAACAAAGGTATGGACACCAAGGGGGAAACTGGCGGGGGGTCGGAGCAGGGTGTGATGAATTGGGAGATTGGGATTGACATGTATACATTGATGTGTATAAAATTGATGACTAATAAGAACCTGCTTTATAAAAATAAATAAATAAATAAATAATAAAAATTTTAAAAAAGAAACTAATGGGGCTATCCTTTAGTGTTTCTTAGAATATCCAGTTTGTTGCTGACACTGGGCAAATGTTAACTAACAATAACTCTGAAATAATTAACTATCATTATTCTGTTTATACATGCAATAATGAAAGCGTAGTTTCCTTTCAGCCAGTAGAACTTGAGCCACCATATGAAAGATACTTAAACAGCTTCTCCTTGAGATAAATGTGAATATCCTATCTTTTAGGAAGTCCTTCAAATGTATTAGAAGTTTAATTATTTTATTTAAAAGTCTCAAGGAAAAAAAATACCAGCCATGGGACTGTTGTTAATTTTCTCCCTAGTAGAGGATTCCAGAATTTAGTATTTCAAGGGGATTTCCGTGACATCAACTGAGAAGCTCTTAAGACTGAAGTTATAACACAGCCTCCGTGCGGTGAGAACATTTTAATTTTCCCCAAGTGACTGGGAACCCAAGGGGAAAAATACAATCAGATATGTAGAGCCACTCGAGAGCATCTTTGGACTTAGCAGAGTTAATGCGTCTCTGTGATGAGTCTGCCTGTTAGTCCATTCAAGACCAGTTGTCCTAGAGTTAAAGCTGAAGATGTATTAAAAATGAACGCACCATAGAGGATTCACTGGAAAAATATATTGCATTTAATTAAGCATTCCTGGTTATCTAAGCCTCCCACTTACAAAATAAAAGTGGTTTTTTGAAGCTACAACAGCCCAGTCAATCACTGAGCTGTAGTTGGAAAAGTAATTGAAGTCCAAATGGTATTTGAAAAGAAGAGAGGATTAAGCCTTTGGTTGTTAAGTATGTATGCTTGAGACATTTGCTATTCCAAAGAAGGGAAGTTAGGTGAACAACACAGGTGGTATCAATACAAATGGCAAACTGGTGATCAAGATGGGATGGGAGAAGCTGAAGAGAGCTTTTGTCCCTTGGGTCTATTTTTTTCTAATAGTTCTTAGAGGCAGATACAGAAACCCAGGTTGGATAAACTAAAGAAGTGTCTAAGGTTTACTCACAGCAAATCTCAGAGCTTTCTAAAACATGGGCATTCTGCATCATATTTGGAGGCAAGGATACCAGCTTTGCAATGAAGTTTGTAACTGAACTCAGAAAAGAGATTTAATGAATAAGCGCTTTCATCTTTAGTTTCCTCTTTTGTTCATTTTAAAAATATGTTCTGATTTTCATGGTCTATAGACAATCCACCATATCATTCACCATTTGGCAGTATTTTTTTTCCTTGGTTATTGGTGTTATCTTCATGGCCAATCAATGTTTGTATAAATTTTCTGTAAGAACAGGAAAACTGTATTTGTTTTCTTCTCAAAAGCAAAATGGCAGACATTTGGTACCTATCTAAATTCATCCCAGGGCAAGTCAGAGGTTTTCACAATGCTGAACTTTCACAGTCTCATACAAGAAAGACCACAGATGATGTCTGCACCTCTGTTTGTCTTTTTCATTCACTCCTCTTAGCTATTTCCTTTGGTTGAGCTCCCACAGCATGACAGAGACTAGTATCCCACATTTCCCTGACATTGGGATATTGTGACAATGGGCCATCATAACCAAACTGATTGAAGCCTTAAATCAGGTCTGATTTTTCAGTCTGTAAAGTAACACAAAAAACCAGATGCAGAAATCAGACCACTTTTATCAGAAAGAAAGGTCTAAACACAAAAAGAATTTATTCTGATAATGAAATTTTTTTTTTTATGCACTCTTGTTGGGTGGTTATAATAGATGTGTCACTTCTCAAACTTTAATGTACATCAGAATCACCAGGAGGGCTTGTTAAATCATAGATTGCTCTGTTCCAGCCCCACAATATCTGATTCAGTAGATCTGGGATAGGTCTTGAGAATTTGCATTTCTAACATGTTTCTAGGCGATGCTAATGTTGCTTGCTGGGTACCTAACTCTAAGAACCACTACTCTAGTATCAATATTCTAGTGCTCCAAATCCCTTCTTCAGGGCCAATGCACCCATCCCCCACCCCCCAAGTCGTACTATTGGCTACTGACCATGCACAGTTGCTATGTTTGTTGGAAACTGCTCTCAGCCTCTTCCAATTTTTTGACCCCTCCGAGAACTTGGCATGCCAGTAACTTGGCATGAAGAAAACTACTTGCTGAAGGAGGGAAACAAAGGCTTTCCCAACTTGCCTCAATTTGAGATCATCTAAAGGGTCATCCCAGCTACAGAGCTCATCATGGGATCAGCTGAAGTCTCAGTTTCAATTGCACTGTGGGCCAGTTTTCCCCCCTGCTTATTCCCACATTATTCAGTTCCTTACAGGTATGTCTCCCAAGACTACTCCTCCATAAACTTTTGCACAAAATTCCCCATCTCAGAATCTGTTTCAGTGGAATCCATTATAAGACAGCATCAAGTAATATTTTGCACCAAAATTATTTGAATTGCTGCTCTAAACATAGTCCAATTACCCCGACAGTCACACTGACCCCTATGCTTTCCTCTATTATTAACAATGAGGTCTTCCACCGTCTGGTCTGAGAAACATGTTACTCAACCCTGTTTACTCTGTTTTGTCTTATCAGGTTCTGTTCTATACCCCAGAACTCTCCTTATGCATCAAGAAAAAGACTTGTTCCATATAAAAATAAAACATGCAGAAGAATGTATACTATTTAAAGGCATAGCTTTGTCTGCTCCAACTAGTCTTCCTGTTTATGATAATTTGATGGTTAGGAAGTATTATAGCCTGACATTTTCTACTTGGCTAACATGGTTCAAGACTACTTGTTGACAAAAATGTTGAAAATACTATTCGAAGTCACAAAACCCCTATTAGTCCTCTGCTGATCTTCCTGTTTATCCTTACGTCATAAAATGTATTTTACAATAACTAAGTATTTTATGTGTGGGAATAAATATGATGATGAGAAGAGCAAGATACGGTTATATGAGAAAGATGATACAATTTTATTTCAATAAAACACTATATAAAAATACAGATAATCTATTAGGCATCACAAGTTTTCCTGGTTTACTTCGTTTAAAGCTATTTTAGTTTTGCCTCACGTATAACTCAGATTAACTGTAAACATACTGTTCCTAGATGAAATGGAAAATGAAAAAATACCCAAGTCTCTTTGAATCTGGTTAGAATAGGCAATAATTTAACCACTGATTCTCTTAATGAGTAAGTGGCAGGATGAAACTCCCCTTCTCCACAACTCGAGTTTAGAGTTATGATCCAAGTTCTCTTTGGCATAGTGGGAACTTCCTGGTTGGCCAAGAGAATACGTAAAGTGTTAGAAACTGCCTTCATATGCTTGTGAAACTTCCAAAAGAGACATTTTCCTATCCAAAGACATAGCAAGAAGCAGAGAATTTATTCTGAGAAGAAAAGAAATTGATAGAAGCAGTATCTGAGAAAGAAAAGTCAAAAAGCAGAGATGTAGAAAACAAGAGCATCAGCAAGCAGGGACATGAGGTCAAGTTCCTTTGGCTTATCCCGTTTTCTTTCGTGAGACCTTGTATTAACTAACTTCTGTGCAACAGGGACATGAGGTCAAGTTCCTTTGGCTTATGCCATTTTCTTTTGTGAGACCTTGTATTAACTAACTTCTGCGCAACTGGTGTCCGTTGTGAACTAAATGTAAGCAATTCACAAGATTCTGCTGTGTTGGGATGTAGAACTCTCTCCACTCATCACATCTCTGAGTGAATGTGCTTTGTCAAATGGACATACCAGGAGGGAGAAAGGTCAAGAACATGGTAGGGTTTCAGACGTGATTCTGGATGTCATTTCAGCCAAGTGAAGTGCTTTCTTTCTTACCTTCTGGCAGGCCTACATCACTGCATGCTCTTTGCCCTGACCGTATATTTTACAATAGCTGGCACTCCACGGCAAGGCTCCATCAATGTAAATGGAAGCAAGGAAGATGCTCTTTATGATTCAGATGGTACAATTCACAGGAGGTAAATACTGGGCAAGGTACTGCCTGATAAGCCATGAAGACTGTCCCACTGCTGGCACCGGCAGAGTATGGGGAGGCAGCCGAGGCTAGTGTGATTCAGAACAAATGACTACTGTGATCAGAAGTTTGAGACGCATGACTCTGAGAATTGAGCCTCTCTCACTCTCCATGCCAGTCCAAGAGGTAAAGCACTTGTGACTAACAGAGAGCCATTGAAACTGAGAGCAGGCATCATGTCTCAAATAAAGAGATGATATGGTCTTAGTGGACATACCTATCGAAGGTCAAGTCATCTTAAAACTGAATACAATATTTCATAGGTTACTTCAACATGCAGCAGACATTTGTTGAGAATCAATTGTCCATTAGAACTTTTAGAATAGAGAAAGTAAGACACAGGATCTGATTTCAGAGGCTTATAACTCAGTAAGGTATATAAGACAAGAACAAAATAATCATATCACAAGGCAGAAATGGATGAGAAAATTACCAGAGTAAAGACATTAAAATGAGGGTGAAACCATGCCAAGAAAAGAACAGTTAACATCTTCTAAGCAGTGCGTGAAGTCCAGTACTGATCAGTTACAGGCTACCCATGCATTCACGCATTCAACACACATTCGCTGAGCATTCAGTATGTACAGGACACTGTGCTAGGTCTGGGGATACAACGACAGAGTAAAGTGAAATGTACTGGAATTAGCGTTTGCTCCCATCTGAGCAAAGTTTAACCTCAACAGTTTGCTGAAATTGTGATATACCACCCCTGAATAATACAGCATACTAAGATGGAATGCGCTATCCTGGAAATATTTCTTAGAAATTTTTAAAAACTTCTTGGGCAGCAGGTAAATTTTCATAGATATCCATAATCTGTACTTCTTGCCTAAATAGGTCATAAATATATAAAGTGATATCTTCCCAGTTCTGCTGGTCGGAAACCAATAACAATAACAGATATCATTTTTATTCACTCTTTATGCCACATTCCATACTAGATAATGATCTCTTTTAATTTTCCCAGCAACTCTTTGTGGTCAGAATCATTGCTGGCATTCTCCATCTAAACTGAGACCCAAGGAAGTTAAATCATTTGCAAAAATTCGTATGGTTAGAAAGATAAAGTGAGATGCAAACTTAGGTCTGTCTGGTTCTTTGGTGAGCTGATGCCCACACCCCATAGTATTACATAGTTGCTACCCCAGTCCTTCTTTCATATGCTTCATCTGGGATTTGTTGAATTTTATTCCTCTGAACTCAATTCCCACACAACTACTACTGACTGAGCCCACTGTTTTTGCCTACCAATTATTCTCTTTCCTACCTGTGAGTTTTAGGTATAAAGAGTGGGAACCTTAGTTGCAAGGATGATATTCAAAATACTTAATATGTACTATGGCTCAACCCTTTGTTAACCAGAATGCCTGACCTCTGAAAAGACACTAGTAATACATAACCAGTGTTGTCATACTGTGTGGACACCAGCGGAATATCAACTGCACCCGGCACACACCTGGCATTTCCATTTAGGCAAAAGCTTACATAGACAGCCCATTTCGTTTAATTCATGGAACTATTATGAGCTATTATGGACCTCCTACCCTCCTACTGCACACCTCTGACTACATCTTTATCTTTTACCTTATCTTTGATGAATGGAGATGTTTTATTGATATTTTGGGGGAGAGGATATAGTACATTTATCTTTACATGGGCTACCCTACCTATGGGTATGCACTCATTGCTCCAGAACTACAAAAATAGCCGAACTGCAAAAAACAAAAAACATAAAACAAAAAAAAACCCAGCCTGGACAAAGAGTTCACTAAACTGCAAGTAACAATGGATGCCCAACCTTTAAAACAAAGTCTCAGGTTTGAGACTATACACTGTATTACAAAGCAGCTGGGTGACAGCTTTTTCCATGCTTTAGTTTGTTCATCATGACAAAGGGAACTTATTCATAATATTTTTAGGAACTGAAATCAGCAAGAGGAAATTTGGATTAAAAAAAATTATATATTTTAAGTACTGTGTGCCAGGCTCTGTACTAAGAACTTCTTCAAACTTTACAACAGCCCCATTGCATCCATTTCTCAGATGTGGAAACTGAGGCACTGGGAGATAGCAGAACCAGGATTTAAGACCAAGGAGTTCTACTCTACAGTCCATATTCTTTACCATGACGTTTTACTGCTTTCCATCATACAGAGGCCAAGAACTCATAAGATATGTGGTTTCAAAATGGAAACTCTGGTCAAAATTCTTTTTGGCCTCCATTACAACAAGAAAACAAAACAAAACAAAACCTCGTACCTTAAATGAAAGACTCTTTAACGTTTAACCCTGGCCAGACTCATCTATGGCCAACCCCCTTCCTTGCTTTTTATTTTCCACCTATTTCAAATAAGCCATGTCTTCTTGTGCCTAAATTTTGTTGTACGTGTGTTTCCCTCTTCCTGGATTGCCCTCACCTGTCTTATTTCCAGATCTTACTCTAATAGTTATCTCCTATGCCATCTCCTCACCAAAGCTCCCCTGACTGCCTCCGAAGGCAAATTTGGGGGGGTTCCTTCCTCCTTGTTTCTACCATACCTTGTACACATTTGCCTGAATTCAGTATTTGCCATGCTATACATTTATTTTCCATTTATATGACTGCCTTTCCGGTATACTCTGTCCTCCTGGAGGGAAAGGACTACCTCTGTCTTAATGCCTTGAACATAGCAGATAACCAGTAAGTATTTATAGAAAAAGTGACTGAATGAGCAATTAATTAATTACATCAGTAGGCAGTCTTTCTGTCAGTAGTAATAGAAAACCCAACTCAAAGTAGTTTAAGTAATTAAAGAAATATTTCTGCTTATATTTAAAAAATGCAGCAGAAGAATGGTCTTTGGTTTCATCCAGGAGCTTGTTGCTATCACCAGTTCTTTCCAGCTCCCTTTTCTTCCTGTGAGCTCATCTTAAGGCTCAGCTTCCCAGATAGTCACAGCACAGAGCTACACACATGCTTTCCCGTATCCAGAAAATAAAAAATAGGACCTTTCCTCAAGTCATGGAATACCTGCCAGCTTCACCCTGATGGGAATGACCTCGATTCCCTAGGACAAAGAAAATGCCTTGACTTGGTCAATTTAAGACTGGTTAAACATCCATTCCTAACCTGAGCATTGCAGCAAGAGGCGTAAGATGAGCTGATGCACTTAAGGCCCACCACCAGAACTGGAGGTGGGTCCATTCTAACCGCAACTCTATAGTTACTACATAATAAAGATGGTGTGGAGTGGATGTGAGGGGCTAAGTCCCTGACATGTATGATGTACGAATGGATTTTTCCATGCTGAACAATTGCATATGCCCATTTTTAGTAGATAATAGCACAACATTCTTCTGCAATCATTTCAAAATTGTCTATGAGACAAGCCGCCTTCTGATGCCAAGGTCTGATTTCTTACCATAAGGCCACCAGCTCCTCTGCAGTTCAGTAAGCTACAGCAAGCCTCCGTTGTCTCCACTTCATTGATGAGTAACCTCAAACCAGCAGCCTTAGCAGCTGACCCAAGGATTCATCCCCAAATCAGAAGAGATCAGTTTCCCAGGGGATGTCTGGGACAGAAAGGAAGTTGTTATTAGCTGAATGACTCACATGCTGAATCACAAAACAAGAACCATTTGGGGAAAGGTCTGTAACTGCAGAGTGTGTTTCCAGTTAAACAGACACCCTCAGGCCCTTTTGGGAAGAAGCCAGCACTGGCCAACATGATCACAGCAGCATCCCCAATGTCTGGATGATAGCGGCTCACAATCTAGGGACTGCTTCGGTCATCTTAGTTTTATGTCCTTGAAGCTCCCAGGGATATGCCCTCTGGGAAATCTCAGATGGAGATGGGAATTTCCCACGTGCCAGGAACCCAAATTGTCAATGAAAGTTTCAAGAAAGTCCAACAATTCTCTACAAGAATGGACTTTGGAGCGCCCCTCCCAGAAATGGGACAGCTGATTATTTCCTTTCCTTTCTCCTTGTTAATAATTTACACATGAATTTTTACCACCCTAAAAATGGATATTTATTTGCTATTATTTAAATATTCCAATGTTGAAAATGATAAATTTTAGCTCAGTGAAAGATAAAACTTGGGAGATGAAGCTAAAATGAAAGACTGAATGTTGAACGTTTTTTTATTTTTTATTCAGGTTTGGTATTCTATGATGCAGTGAGTGTTCATCATTTTTCCATTTTAAACATATCCATTTAAAACATATCCACCAAGAATCCTCAAAGTGCCCCACCCATTTTATTATTCCACCCATCAATCCCTCCATCTATGTTTTCATTTGCTGAGCACAAATTTATTGAAGGGCTTTCATGTGCCACACACAGGCATATCCACAGTGGGTACTTCTGTGAACCAGCTGACTTGATTCCTGACCTCAAGGCACCAGGTCCAAAGCCCTGTTTCTCCTCCCAGTCATTCTGTGAGGGAGCTCTTCCTTTATTTAACATGAGAAGGGGGACCAGTGGAAAGGAGGGCTCTAATTGTGAGTTAGGAACCTGTGTTACTGCCATAGCAACCTTAGTTTCCCCTTGGATCCAGTCCAGTTCTCAGGGGGTAAAAGATCCCTTGACTGTAAGCATCTCAAGTGCAGGGTCATCTCTACTAATACTTACACCCGGGAGAGCGCCTAACACCTAGCAGGTACATAGTAAATGATGAGCACAGCTGTGGGAAGACAGAGATAATAACTTGCTAGGTAACTTGCTTCTGGTAATACAGCCCCGTTCTCTGCCTAGTTTACATCCCTGGCTAGCGGTCTTCCGAATGGCCTAGAGCTACTATTTCCTACAAACGGGACTGTCCTGACACATGCTCAGTTATGGCACAGGCATCGCTATCGTTAGCCTTAATTCTACCACAGACTCCACTTAAAGGAATATCTTTTAGGAAGTCAATTTATTTGAAATATAATCTAGTCACCTCAAACATCTACCTTTGAGAACCAAAGAATAAATCGGATGCCTTTCTTCCAGTTCTTCTTTGCCCCAGATTAAATTGGCTTTCTCCATGCTTAATCACTCTGAGCATCTACTAGCCTGATACAGACAGACTCGGGAGTTGTCCACATTTGAAGATTCAGCTGCACTTGGAAGGGGGAGCAAGCTAGGGAAAAGAGGGAGGGAAAAAAGAGGTATTTTTTTCTCTCTCCATAGAGCAGGGACCTTTACAATGCACCACAGTGTGTGAAGAGAGCTACGTGCTGTGCTACCATTTAGCAATAATGGATGTCTTGTGCTGCCACAAGCCAAGACTGAGCAGCGCAGTGAGCAACATCAGGCTGCAGAAGGAGTGCTCTAAGACAGCCATGCACTGAAAAAAGGATGAAAAATAAAATTGTCTATGGCGTTGTCGACATATTTACCCCTTGTTTAGGGATTCCCATGGCAACGAAAACCTCTGACCCTCTCTAGGAGGTGGGAAATCTGCACTGTTGAGATGAGCGGCTTGCCTAAGGAACTGAAGCCTATCTGTGTGCTACCTCCCCCTCTAGTGACCATTTGGTGAATAGCAGGGCTTTTCATAGTTTTCTTTGGCATCAAGTCTCACCACCATATGTCATGGCTCTTAACTCTAAAAGCATAATATTGTTATATTAAATTAGCATGACATATTTTTGAGGAGACTTTTAAAACTTCATTGTTTTGAGTCGTTTAATTCTTGTTTTCCAAGGTTTTGTTTTGTTGCCATATTTTAAACTAAATCTAGGAAATAGCCCAGTTGCTGGCTTTAGCCAAACTTTTCCCCATGACCTTACTTATACACCCCATGTTTGGCAAACCAGATAAAAAAGAGAAACAACTGACATGGAAGGAGTGGTTAGGGTCTCTGAGGCCACTGTACTTTCTTTTTTGGTAGAGGGGCTGGCGTATAGTTACAATCTTAGAGGTGCCTTGGGCATACTATTATTTCTCTGCCCTGTCCTCCACAACCTCCCTCTCTCCTGTCACCTATGACAGTGTTCATGCTAAGAACTCATATCTAGATCACCCAGAAGCTCACTATGCTTCAGGGGCAGAAATCTCCACCCAAAATGTGCACACTGAAAAAGCACAGTAGAGTTAAAACGATCTCAATAGATACCCTCAAACTCAATAGCCTTGCAGATTCCATGGGAAGACCCTACCCTTTCAAGAATTCACAACTCAAGTCTCACGCCCTCATTTTCTCCCTCCTCTGAAATTTTATAGCCCTTCCTTTTTATTCTTTCTCCTTCTTTGAGTATCATGAACTGCATTTTACTATTAATATTCTTTCTACGTGAATTTGTCAAGTGTTTTCAACTCTATATGAGTTCCTTGGGAAAAAAGACCTTGTTTTGAATGTCCGAATTCTTCATTTAGTTTTCATTGTCCCGTCGATTGGATTTTTTTCACACACAACTTGATAAGGTAATATTTGCAAAGATATTATCCAATGAGAAATCCATGTTCCAGTATTGATTCAGATTCCTGGAGGATCAATCCAGCAAGACATAATGCCCTGAGACACTCAGGAGATTAAGCAAAAAAAGAGGAGAAGACAACTGCATCTTTATTGTACTGGCTGTGTCTAGATATATTAAGAATGAATCCACTACGTCATAGATTCCTACTATACCCCTGTGTCGTAGATGTAATTTTTGCTTTACAGTTGGGAAAGCTGAGTCTCAAAAAGTAAAGTAACAAGTTGGATGTCACAATGTTACCAACCAGTGCTAACAGATTTCAAATAAAAGTCTTTCTATTGTATCTCCTTGACTTCAAAAGAGGAGTTCTCAAACTTCCACTGAAGAGAAGCTACTTTTAATATTTCTGGTCTTTTGGATCCTTGGGGAAGAAACAGGGGTTCTCAGAGAGCAAGTTGCTTATGTTTGAGAAGGGATAATGGTTGCCATGCTTCCCTCTCTAGTGGAAATCAACCCTAAAACGAGGCATAGGTGAGAGGAAGCAGCAGCTATCTAGGCAAGGTTTGAAGATCAACTGATATTTCCAGGTCCATGTATTGTGGACTTTCAATCAAGAACAGAGTTTCCATTATGTTTCCCAAAACACTGGTATCATAAGCTTTCCCTTTAAAAAAAAGAAACCAGGATCAAAAATATTTAAGTCCTGCATGTGAAAATTCAGAATGGGCTCTGAGAAGTTCCATAATTTAATAATCAAGAGGAAAAAAACTATTTCACTTCGCTAAACCTTGTATTTTCCAAGCACAAATAATCATAGCTCCTGTGTATTTGTTATAACCTACCAAACTATATTTATGAAACTAAATTTGGTAACACTTATCTTGAGGCATGTACATGAAAGTTCAAGGCAAGAAAGGAATAGCTTAAGAATCTAGACTTGGAAGCTGTGGACCATACAATAAGGAAATGATATGAAGGAAATTAGATGTAATAACCACCATAGAATTGGATATATTTAAATCAGTCGTATAAGAATCCTGTTTTGCTTTATAAAGTGTAATGAGGAAAAGGTAGGCATTAAAGAATCAGTTGGTTTTTTTGACTACATTTTGTCATTCAATTTTAAGTGAGAGAAGCATTTTTGTTCTATTTGTTCTCAAAGTACTTTCAAAAAATTCAGCTTTGGTAATCGCCTCCATACCCAGATTCAGAAAAGTTTCCATCATGGGGCCATTCTTGTTTCTCCATCTTTCTCCTTCCTCTTCCTCTTCTTCATGTTCTCCCCACTCCCACCCCCAATCACACAACTTCGGTCTGTTTTATATCTAGAATGGGCTTAATTTTTCTTAATACTCATTTTTTTTTTTATTTCACTACTCTTTTCCATTCTATGTTTTTCAGTGTCTTTTTTATTTCCTTCAAGAAACCCTATTTTGACAGTGGTGGCAATTTTGACATAAGTTTTGTGAGATGAAAAAAAGACTTGAATTCTCTCTCCTATAATTTCTAGATAGAAGACCTTGAGCAAGTGGCTTAACATCTTTTAGTTTCAGTTCCCTTATCTGTTAAATGGGCTTCAAAAATGCCTGCTTTATCAGTGAACTTTTTGGAATACATTATATACATTTTAACGTTCTTCTTATATGTTATAAAATGTAAAGTTCCAAGCATAGTACCTGGCACACAGTATGTGCCTAGTACGTATTAATTGTCTCCTAAGAACATAGGAAGATTGTTTGGCATACTACATTCTTTTGCTATTTGTTTATAACCCCTCACTCAAGGAAGTTTAAAAAAACGGAAGCTCTATCTGATGATGCAGAGGACTTCATGGAACCCAACAAGAAGTACGGCTAGACTAAATGTAAATAAAAAGTTAGTCATCAGGCAGCTACTCTTTCTGTTTCTGCATCTCACAGTTTGAGCTCAGATGACCAGCAGAAAAGGTTACATAAAGTACTCAGGCCTGTAGTTTAGTTCTCTTATTTGAAATCTACCAAGATTCACCAAGACATAAGCCTGGGTCATTATCTATATAAAATGCCATCACTTTCCCCCAGTCTACCATATAAACCAATAAACTAGGGAAATGATTTTGATGGCTTTTTGGGGAGATTTCAGTCCAAAAATGGAGGGAAAATTTGTGGGCTATACTAAACATCTCTTTTGGCAGGGGCAAAAGGTTAATTCCAAAGAAGAATACGATATTTCATATCATCTTTTATTCTTCAAGAAAATTTAAATCTCTCTCCACTCTTTTCAAACACTCTGGGGATTTTTTTATTTACATGGGGATTGCCAGTATTTAGAGATCTGACAGGGCATCTATGTAACAGAAGTAAGCATCACAAAATCTGGGGACATGGGACTCTTGTCTATCACTAATGAAGGTTATCGGGTTGAAGACTATAAGCAGGGTAATCAGAAGAAGAGAAGCACAGTATAAGATGACTTGATTACTATCAATCGATAAACCTTCTTTCCTCCTTAACCTCTTCAACCCATGACCCCCCATGATGCTTTCTTGTCATGGTCCAGAAAGCATATTTAACAAGGACATGGAAGCAGTGATCCAGTTAACTTAACCAAAGTCCCCCTATTCTTACATTTTAATCCTTGCTCAGCCATTCAATTTCCAGGTGACCTCTGGCATTTTGGGAAAGGGGATTATAGTGCTGATGTATTAAAGAACTGCTAATGCCTCTTTTAAAAGAACTTTGAAACTATAGAGGAAGATAAGTACTTGGCTGTAATAGGCTTGATCCTTATTTTTCTTCCTCAAATTGACATTTACTAACAACCTGGATTAAGTCTATAATTAGAGAAATGTAAAAATATTATGTCAGCTTTTGTTTCACCTGTTCATCTACTAATTCAGCATTTATTGAACATCTACTATATGTAAAGGTGGTATCTTAAGCTTTGGTGATAAAAAAGATTTACAGTAACCAGCTGTCAAGTTACTCAGGGTCTGTGAAAAGCTTCAGGCAATAAACAAATGACTGCAATTTAATATGATAGGAGAGCATATAGGTAAAACTGCCAAGGTCAGAATATATCGAAAGGATATGAAACAAAGGAGGACAAAGACAGTATCTGGAAGAAAAACCAAGAGTTGGAGAACAAATAAGAATTTGCCAGAAAAAGGTATTGGGATCAAAGCAGTGGGTGGAGCATGGGATAACTTTGAGTCTTCTAGAGGAGAGAAGAATGCATTTGAAAAAACTGCCATGGAAGAAGGTAGGGAAGAAATCCCGGGTGTACTTGGGAAGAGTGGCAGATTGTGAATGAATAGAAAGGCAGGCAGGAGAGAGATCACAAAGGGCCTTGTAAATTATGTTTTGGAGAGTGAACAAAGGCTCAGAGGCCAGTTGGAAAAAAGGAGTCAGTGTGGAGAGGATGTGTAATGGAAAAACCTCAGTCTTCCACTTTCTATATGCGGATAAATCCAGCTCTCCTCTACTACGTCATCCTTTCCTGTGAGTCTCCTTTGCTACTTCCCCCTGGTCACCAAATGAATGGAGGTTTTCCCCCCGCACCGCCAAGCAATTCTCAGATACCAGCAGGGTGTCCAAGAATTCAACTCAATTCTGGCACCACCTACCAGGAAAATAGGCATCAGATTCCATAGGTTGAGGGTTCAGTCCTCCAAGACTGCCCCACAGCCACTTCGATCCCGGTCGCAAGCCTAGGTTGTCACCTGTGCTTCTGACCAACTAGCTATAGATTGGGGGTTCCAGCTCATTGGGTTCAATTAATTTGCTAGAGCAGCTCACAGAACTCAAAGAAATATTTTACTTACTAGATCACTGGTTTATTACAAAAGCATATAACTCACGAACGGCCAGATGGAAGAGATGCATGAGGCAAGGTATGGGGAAAGGGTGCAGAGCTCCCGTGCCCTCTCCAGGCACCTCCGTGTGTTCACCAACCTGGGAGCTCTTGGAACCCTGTCCTCCTGGGCTTTTGTGGAGATGTCCTACACTGTCATGATTGATTAAATCACTGGCCATTGGCGACTGATTCAACCTTCAGGTCTTCTCTTCTCCCTGAAGTAAAGGGGAGGGAGACTGAAAGTTCCAACCCTTTAATCACATTGTTGGTTCTCCTGGCAACCAGCCTCCTTCCTTGGGTGGGGTCCGAAGTTACCTCATTAAAACATTAACATAACAAGAGACACCTTCCTCATTCTCCACACTTAGGAAATGCCAAAGGTTTTGGGAGTTGTGACTGAGGAACCTTGGACAAAGGCCAAATATACATGAGAAATATATTTTGGTCATCTGAATGACCAAATTTATCTTTTTCTTATAAATCACAATATCTCAGGATGTTAACACTAAAGTTTCCCAAAGCAGTATGAGAAGAGGGGAGAGGAGCATGAGACAGAAAGAGAGCATCAATTTTTAAGGCTGGGTGATATTTTGGGAGTGAGCAGGAATTGAAGAATTTCTTGCATTCAAACCTCTAGTTTATCTGTAAAAAGCTCCTCTAGTGGGAAGATTCTCAGATGAAAGCATCCCTATACTTTTACTTCTTTCAAATGACACTTTTTTTAAATTTATACTTTGTTGCACTGATAAATAATAATTTTCCAACCCATTGTTTCCAGGGAGTCTGTCCCTTCAACAGAAATAATTATGGGTTTATTGTTGGTTGTCCTGCTCTGGAATAGTGAAGTTGATAATTATTCTACTAAATAAGATCAGTAGGTTAAAAAGTTTGGCAGTAAATCAAAGATGCTTTCTTCTGTCTCCATCATGTTCCTACTTTGACAAAAGTGAAGTTCAAATCTAAGAGTAAAGGATTTTAAATGACTATACCCAATGACCTAGTGTTGCTAAAGGAAAATGACACAGGAAGAAAAGCTTATACTGTTTAGAGTTAGTCAGCTCTTTCTTTGGGGGTTAGGAGGAGAAAAGAGATTCCCTAAGGCTCACTATTTTACCAATAAAGCTTTCTGTCTGATCTCGGATGCAATCATGATAAGGGATGCCGTTTTAAGGTGGTACAGTAGGTACATCCATTGCTGGTCAAGATCTCCTGCTGTAGAAATACCTCAGATATGCGTCAGATTCCTCATCCCCCATTTCCTGTTAAAAAGAGGAAAGACTATATCTCCAGGATCATTTCAACTGATTCTATTTTTACTGCAACTATAAGTTAATTAATTATCACATTTTCTCAAAAAAAAAATAGACTTTGTTACTCTGACATTGCTCCAATATGTCACACATAGAAAAATGGATTATTAAGGACAGTGTTTAGTATGAGAGAGAAGAATTGTATAAAGATAGGATATCCATAATTAAAGCAGCACAGGAAGTCACTTAAGTTAAATAACACAATTTAGACTAAGTCCTCAGTGGTAGGTTTCTATGACTGCCCTAAAAATTTACCACGTACTTGGCCAAACAACATAAACTTATTATTATAGGGTTCTGTAGATTAGAAGTCAGACACAAGTCTCACTAGGCTAAAATCAAGGTACTGGCAGGGGCACCTTTCTTTCTGGAAGAAGTAAATCCATTTCCTTGCCTTTTCCAGCTTCTAGAGGCTACCCACATTCTTTCCGTCAGAGCCCCTTCCTCCATCTTCAAGGCCAAGAACATTGCATTTTTCTGACCATTCTTCTGTATTCACATCTTCTGCCTCCCCTCTGTCTCCTTCTGCTACCTCTCAGGATCCCTCTGACTATACTGGGCCCACTGCACTATTGGGGTGATCTTCCTATCCGCTGATTAGCAGCCTCACTTCAATAAGCAACCTTATTTCCCTTCGGACATGGATTCACTGGCTCCAGGGATTAAGATGCAGACATATTTGGGAGGTCATTATTCTGCCTGCCACTCCCCCACTTCTTCCAGAGTGTATAAAACCACACACAAGATTCTATAATTACCTGAAAAGTATTGGTTTTTAACTTCCTGTGTATGTAATTTTTTTTTAATATGAAGGATATTTTATACATGCTTATTCCAGTATTCAAGCTCTATATGATTCTGGTGGATTTATCAGGCGTCCCGTGCATTCTAGGATTTCAAGAAAAACCAACAAAATAATGTGCTTACTAGGACCATCCCTTTCCCCAGAACAAAACGTCTTCCCAATAAGTCTATTCAGATTGTGCTGGCAGTTCAATAATCCCTATGCCAATATTGGTATCCTGAGTTTCTGTTCCTTCCCTTCTATTTTTTTTTTTTTTTTAACACATGAGACTATGACAGGAACGATACAGAAAAACGCAAGTTGTAATTTTGACTCATCTGTCTTCTAAAGAATTATTCACTTGCTTTGCTCAGCCCATTGAGATGCTGATCTTGGTCAGTGGTGGAGACATGTATTCGGAAAATCCAAGAGATACTATTTAAATTGACTTGCATCCTACAAAAACCATGGAGCTTCTAGAGAAGAAAAAATCAGTGAGAGAGAAGGCGAAGGGAACGGAATGAGACAAGCTAGAGTCTGGAGCGAAGAGAGGCAAAGAAAGAAGCAGTGGTCATGAGGCGAGGAGTTTTGGGGAGATAAATAAGCCAAAAATGTGTGAGGGGGAATCTCACTGTATACCCCCAGTTGTTGTTTTGCTTCGTTTTGTTTTAATCTGCCTCGTCCTTCAATGCTTTTGCAATTGAATCTGTTTCTATTGAGTACAATAGGTAGAGACTGTCCCCCAGGGCAATCCAGATTTATTTGCATTAAATCAATATGATCCACAAACATTGCTTAGATGTTTACCAAGTAGAGTAAATAGTAGGGTGTAATGAGTAGAGCCACAGTTCTACAAATGATCAGAGGAATGGGAAGTTACAAAAAACTGTCATCTTCCTTCATATCAGATGATGACAATTATAGCAGCCATTTATTAAGCATCTACTATATGCTAAGTATACTCCGAGGTACTTTATAGTATCACATTTAGTGTACTACAGTCTTGAAATGTACATATTATTAGCTCTATTTTACAGATAGGAAAATAGCTAAATATCTGTACAGAATAGGTGACTGAGCCAGTGTTTCAACTCATCCTATGGTGTTCTCTTTCTGTAACAAGCCATGTGACAGTATACCTGTCATATAACATTTTTGGTCACTGTTTTCTTACTCTGTAAAATGAGCAGGGTCTTCATTTTCTACTGCTGCTGTGGTAAGCTGGAAAAAAACCCCCCAAAACTGCCGCACAAAGATATCTATTCACTTCCTAATACCCAGAACCTATAAATATTACCTTAAATGGCAAACAATATGATTAAGTGAGGGATCTTGAGAAGAAGAGTTTATCCTGGATTATCTCAGTGGAGTCCACGTACAATCCTAAATGCAATGTGAACTTCTGTTGTTTTAAGCCACCAAGGTGGTAGTCACTTCTTACTGCAGCCTTAGGAAACACATAGTGTCATAACAGATGACCACACATTTAATAGCTTAAAACAAGACACGTGTATACTCTCTCAGTTCTGCAGGTCAGAAATCTGCAATGAGTCCAGGTAGGCTCAGCCGGTTCCTCTGCTCTAAGTCTTACAAGTCTGAAATTGAGGTGCTGGCAGGCCTGGGCTTTTACCTGGAGGTTCCAGAGGAGAATTCACTTCTAAGTACGTTCAAGTTCTCGGCAGAGTTCAGTTCCTTGTGACTGCAGGACTGAGGTTCCTGTTCTAGCCTGGAGCCTCTCGCTCGCAGGTCCTGCAAGCTTGTGTTCCTTGTCACTTTGCCTCCTCTATCTTCAAACTAGCAATGGCACATTGAGTCCTTCCCACTTTGGAATCTCTCTGACTTTTTCTTTTGCTGACTTTCCTCTGCTTCCAGACAGAGTACATTCTTGGCTGGAAAGGGCTTGTGAGATTAGACTGTGCATACCCAAATCATCAAAAATCTCCCTATTTTAAGGTCCATAATTTTAATTACATCTGCAAAGTCCCTTTTTTCGTGAAACATAGCATATTCACAGATTCTAATGATTAGGGCATGGGCATCTTTGGGAGGGGAGAAGTATTTTGCCTATCACAGGGGGATTAGAATTGATCATTTCTGGTTCAGAATTCTAGGAAAACATATGTATATTTTAGGGTACAGATTTAGCTGAGAACAAAGGGACCCCAAAATATAGCATCTTAAATAAGATGGAACTTTCTCTCTATCTCCCCAGAGAGTCTGAGGACAAGGCTAGAAGATAACCAAGTGCTACTTTATCTTGTTTCTCTGTTCCGTCTTGGAGACTTGTTTTTGCCTGCATGGCTGAAGATGGGTTTCCACCATAATTGTTCACATTCCTGGTCAAGGTAAGAGGCAAACAGATTTGAAGTAGACAGCAAACAATTTCCTTTTTAAGTATATGATATGGAAGTTGTAGCCACCACTTCACTCACTGGAGAGGATGGGACATGACCACACCCAACCACGACAGGCTAAGAAATGCAGGGAGGATGTTGTGTACTCTGTTAAAATCTGTAACTATTTTGAAGAATTTGTTTGAGGGGCTCCTAGAAACCTTCCAAAACATGGACTTCAATCTACACTTCAGGAAAATAGGAAGGAAAAAAAGGAAATATCTGGAAGGATGAGATTTTGATCAAAGGTATTGCAGGGGGCTTAGATGGAAATGTTCAAGAAACAATAAGCAAAATATGTGATTAGAGCAGAGAGAGGGTGGGCAAATATTGGCAGGTAAGTTTGGAGAGGACAGGGATCATGAGTTTTGTTCATTATGTTATCCCAGGATTTAGTGATATGTCTGACACAAAAAAAGTGGATAGTCAGTACAGATTTTATTGAATCCGCCCACTGCAGGGAGATGCAGCTTCCAAAACTTCTAGGATAACTGTGCTACTAGCCACTAGGAACATATAACGGAGGTAGGACAAAGCATGCCATGCTCTTTTGAGCCTATGGTCTAGCCAAGGATGAGTGACAGTAATCAAATGACAATATAAACCAATCCATAATTACAAACTCTCAACAGTGCTATGAAGTTAAAGAAGAAGGGATTACAAGGAGTGCCAAAGACACCTCATTTAGTCTGGAGAATAGGAAAGCTTTCCTTAGAGAGGAGACTTTGAGTTGAAATATAAAACGTGGGAAGGTATTGAGTGAATGATGGCTAGGTAGGTGCAGGATAAGAAAGGTGTGACCAGAGTCCAAAAAAGAAGCCTAACATTTTCCACAGTTTGTGAAGTCACTGGCTGGAGATTTTTGGTTTATTTACTTATATGTTTATATTCTGCTTTTCCTACTAGAAAGTAAGTATCATGATGATGCATGGTAGACACTTTAAAATGTTAGTTTTATTGTGTTAATGAAAGATTCTAAGGACACTGTCAATTATATCACACAGTGTCTTCTTTAGGTATACTTCTAGGTGAAATTTCTTTGAGTTTTCAGTTCTCAGTGTCAATGTTAGATGTGTTTCTCTTTAGCAACTAAGGTGCTTTGTTATGTTTTATTTTTAACCTACAGACCCTATACATGGGCTTGCCTTCAGGTGACTGGTTCAGTTCCACAGGGCCCCATCCTCAAAAAGGTCTCTTGCTTGGGTTTAATGTTCTTTGTCCACTGTTTTGAAATGCTTGATACTTTTATTTTTAAATTTGTATTTTGTATGTGAAGTACCTTGGGACAATGGAGGACGCACCAGGTCTGGAGCTTCAGTTCACGTGCATCCCCACCTCCTGCCGTCTGCCCACCTCGCTGGGATGGATTCTTGGCTTCCCATGGTGTTGCCTTCACTGGCCCTAGCCCACCTGACCTCCCCTTCCCCAGCCCCACCCAGTCATTCCTGATACTCCCTGCCCCTTTGCACCCCAGGCACTTCCTGTTCTCTCTCTCCAAGCCCAGTGCCTGCTTTATTCCAGGGGAGAATTTGTCCATGATCACGGGCCGTGGGGAGGGTCATAGTCTGTGGGTACAGACCCTGTGGCATCTCAGGGTGGCGCACAGCAACAGTGGTCTCTGCCCTGGGCTGCAATACCACGTGTTCAGTAGGGCAAGCCTCTAGCTCATTCCCAATCCAGGAACTGATCACATCTAGGCACAGGATTTTGAATTCTTGGGGGGTGCCTATTTTTAACAGGTTGGGGCAGCTAGGAAGTAGGAAGGGCAGACTGGCTTCTTGCCCCGAGAAAGGGCACAGTATGTAGGTCTGGAGGCTGCAGGAAGGAGAGCCCGGCAGCAGGCAGGCCAGTGAGCCAAGTCAGGGGCGAGGCTCCCTGTGTCTGCTGAGATCTGCTTTACCGGCCAGTATCCCCAGCCTCCGGGAGCGAGCATTAAATAACAAAAACACCACGACAGGTCTAGAGTGAGAGTGTAGAAGAAAGGAAAAAGTTTCATGTTTTATTACATTTAATGGCATTTTTCCTGCTTTTTGAATAAGGGACCCCACATTTTCATTTTGCACTGAGGCCAGCAAATTATGTAGCTGGCCCTGCCTATAAATCACATACTAAATCATATTTTACTCATTATGTTGGCTGCTAGGAAAATCAGAACAAAACTTACAACCGACTTTAGCAAAATATCAAAGAATTTATGGCATATGTTTTGAGTAGTGAAATAACCTTCCACCCATATTTTTTCTTATTTTTCTTGATTTTGTTTCCCTTTCTCTCTTTATGTACCCAAAGAGGAAAAATATTATTTTCCATTTATCCTTGAAATATTTCATCCTTTTTATCTACTCACCTAGAAATAGTCACTAACTGAACAACAAGCTAATTATTATATTTACTGAACACACTCTTATAGAACTCAATGAAAGACTGTTTGATAAGATCTGTGATCATTTACTTCATATAGGAATTTACCATCATTGCAGTTGGTATTGTTTTAATACTTCCTGTCTTGTCACACTCATCAGACTTGTGAGCTATCTACCTTATTCACTGGCTAGAACATTCAATGATGACACCATAAATGGAATCTGTCATGTCCCATGCTTTATCTCAGCGTCGCAAAGTGTACATGGTTAAAGAGTGGTCACCTTATAAATAGTACCTTATTAGAATTGGATGGCTGCTCACTTGATATGAGTAAAGATGACTGCTAAAGTACTGTGTCTTTATAAAATTCACTGCTCACTATGGTGATTGGTTTCTGGCCCCATCGTCCTCCAAAGAGATACTACTCTCAACATTTGGACTGCTCACTAGAATAATCCATATATCAGTCATTTTTGTTGATTAGCTTCTATATGCCAGGTACTTCTAGGCATTGGGAAACAGTGATGTACAAGTCAGAAGATATCCTTAGCCACAAGAAATTTCAGTCCTAGCAGGAGAGAAAGACAGTTAACAAATAAATAAACAAGGTCATTGCAGAGCGTGATCTGCAATAAATGAAATAACAGGATTATATATCACAGGCAAAAGTTTGGGGGAGTATGGGGCCTTCATTTCATTGATCTAGAAAGAGTTCTGAGAAGGTAACACTTAAACCAGAACTTCAAGGATTCTAGGAGAAGTCAGTCATCCAACGTGCTGGGAGCAGTGACTCTAGGTAGAAGAGAGAAAAAAAAAGGCAGGAAAAGAAGGGAATGAGTGACAGCTGATGCATAGCAAGAAAAGCTGAGCCTGGTCCATGATACCCTTGGAGAGTTGGTCAGCAGTCACCCAGAATGTCTTCCTGCTCTGCCCTCAGGTATTAAATGGTCACGCATTCTCATAGGACAAAATCACAACCAATGGACTAACGCTTATGAAGACACCAAGAAAACAAGGTTAGGCAGGTGCGCAGACAGAAAGTGAGCCAGGAAGGAGTGCATGCCTAAATAGGTTGTGGTCTCCAACTGGCCGAAAAAGGAGGAGGAAAAGGACAGGGCAAAACTGATTCATGCTGACAAAGGACCAAAAGTACGGATGCTTTATCCGGCTTCTTCTTACTTACATGAATAATTACTGCAGTCAATATTAGTCTCTGACAAACAGCAGCCCGATCCTTGTCTGTGATGGCACTCAGATTACAAGTTGAATTTTCCCTTCTCTACCCTATCAGAAATTCCTAAGAAAGAAGGGAACCAGAATAGTTGGGTCTAAAGCACGCTTAGTCAAACTTATGAGACTCAAAAGGCTTCTACTGTCCAGGCTGTAGCTCCTCTACTAAGGGATCTCTCTGCCTGGCCATCCTAAATAGGTTTTAAACAATTCCATCTTTAGTACTCCATGCAAGGGTCAGTTATGGCTATTAAATGTGATAATTATTTTCAAAGGTGTTCTGAAACTTCTAAAACACTTGACAAATGTTCGCTGTATGAGGATAACGATGGTGGTGATGACGACGACGATGATGATGGTAGTAGTTGTATAATTCTACTTCTTTATCTAAGTGGTGGCTTCCTAGATAAAGCAAACCTGATTTTTCCTGGCAGAAGTGATTTGCAGGGCCACGTCCTATGAATAAAAATGTTCACTGCAGGAAGCAAAGGCTTCCATGGATTGTATTAGGTGGTTAGTTCTGTGACTGAACTAACATCATCACATCTTTGCCTTAATTTAAACCCATTAAATAGAAGAAAACCATGCGAGATCCTTTAGTTGGGGTCGGGGAGTGGAATAAGGCTCCCTGAATGCCCTTTTTATCTCAGTGGGGCATTTCAGGAACTCAAACCTCTCCAGGTTTCAAGGGTCTCAAGAACCCAGCCATGGTTTGACATTAACCAAAGTTTTGAATGATTCTGAGGGGAGGACAGGAGAGGGGAGGACTGTATTTTGGGGTCAGATAAATCAAAGCACATTTGGCCAGACACTGCCCCCCTTCATTTCCCAGCACATGTGATTTTTCCAGGGAAATTGAATCCATGTGTTCCTGATTCATTTACATTTAACTCTTCAAAACGCTTTGTACGCCCTCCAAGAAGCCTTCAGTGTACTGAGCCAGGAGGTCGGGCTTTGTTAGCCATGCGGGGACCTAACATGCTGAATGCATGGGACTAGGTTTTAAAGACAGAACTAAGAAAGGTCAAGTGTTTTGAAATTTTGACTCCACATATTCCCCTTAACTTCTGGGTCCCCACCACGCAACTTCTGCAAAACGTACACAGAAATAAACATTCCTCCCCACGACACCCATCGAGCCAAGAGCTGTTAGCCTCGACGTCCACTTCCACACAAACCTAAGCCTCTTTGATGGTCAGAGACAGAATAACTGACATTTGATAGGAGCCCTGTGCTTCTCAGCGTTAGTTTTCTTTTCCCATGCTTCATTTGCTTCCTTTGCTGAAGTGGAAAGGCTGCTGCCGCCACCCCTGAATCCTTGATAAGAATTGACGAGACCCGGGGGAGTGTGGGAAGAGTCTGTGACTTCAGCCGCTTGGCAGAAGTTCTGCAGAGACTTTCTGATCTTCCTCCGCATGCTGAAAATCCCTACAAGTCCTTTGACAGAGAGAAGGTTCAGAAGGGCAGTCTTCCTGTCCTCATTTCTTTTGGGGAAAAAAAAAAATCATAAAAAGAAAAGAAGAAAAAAATGAGGAGAGCCACCACATTACATCCTCAGAGAGAGCAGACATAATAAAAAGGTTCTTTTCTTTGTAAGGGCCAGGGAACAGTTAGAGATCGCTCACTTCCCCCTTCCCACACGTCTGAAATGCAGTCATAAGTAGACACACCCCATCTTTAAACTGCACAAATGTTTTGGCAAAAACCTATGCTTTCTTTATTATGTGATAATAGCTCAGATGCCTAACTCACAAACAAGGGAAGTTTCTACAAAAGAAATTGTCAGAGCTCACGTGTAAATGCTGTGTTCAAGGTAACTCCTTCTGCCTTTCACCTGTGTTGCTTCTACATCTTCAGTATATTCTGCAGTATATGCAATACTTGAGATTATTTAAAATATTTAGCTTAATTCTAACAAGTCTTGGTTAACAGGTTAACTCCTGTAATCAGCTCTCAGAACAATTTTATATTTGCTTGTATGATTATGTCAATAATGCCGAAGGTCTCTGTGAGTATTTTGTCTTATTATTATAAGTGCTAGGATCTGCCACCATGTAGGTGCTCAAAAATATTTAGGGAATGAATTTAATGAGGTCTTACTATATGCCATCCAGGGTGCATTAAATTCCATTTAATGCTCACAATAAACCTAGGAGTTTAGGATTCCCACTGTTACAGATGATAAAATGGAAGCTTAAAACATGAAGCAGCCTACTAAGGCCATGAATTTTATAAGAGGCAGAACTAAGGTTCAAGGGTAAGTTTGTCTCGTTCTATTAATCTCTGGTCCTATAAGGCTCACTCAGGATAGGCTTGGTGAACACAAACTTCACTTTCAATAAGAAGCATTATACTATATAAGAAGGTACTTAAATACTATCTATAAGAAGTTGCCTTACTAATTGGCAAAAAAAATTCCTCTGGGCCCTCTCTGTCCAGTACATATTCTCTGAATGCCCCTCTGGAGATAGCCTAAAACATTTACTTCTTTGAGTGTGCTAATATTTATATGTTACTTAGTGCATATACTCGTTCAGTGCATGCCCTATAGTTGTCTAAATTTTGATCTAAGATTCTAAACTCTGAAAGCTGGAAATATACAATGGCTATAAACTTTGAGACCCCTAGCTGACAGATACAACTTTCTTTTCTTTGATTTTAGCCTGCTTTCCTTTGCCTTCTGAAATAGTTCCTTGAAGTCCAGAGCCACATAAATTCCCTTCAACAGCTCATTGCCAGTAGTTTATGTAAGGGCAGTGCAGTGATTGATAAGAAAACGTAGGACTTTGCAGATACCTGAGAGACTGTAATCCTCAGTAAATACTCCAATTTGAAGCATTTCAACCTCAAGTTAATCAAATATGTATTTTTCTCTGTGTGTGTAAAATTGTTATTGTAAACTGTAAAGCACTGTGCAAATATTTGCTATAGTTTTTTGAAGAGGAAAGGATCAAAGTGAAGCTTGCCACATGACTTCTGCTTTTGGGTCTATTGCTTTGGGACTCTGACAGTACCAGAGTGTACCAGGGTGGTTCTTGTCTTAAAACCCATTTAGGAGTACAGACAGGACCACCTTCAGGCAACACTTTAAAAACTGAGAGAAGAATGATGATTCCTAAAGGGATTTAAGAACATTGTGGCATGATGACTCTGACAAGATAAGTTTGGAAGAAGAGAATTAGACTTGAAAAGAATTTAGAGTTTTTCCAACAAAGATTGTTATCTTTCAGTAGAGACATTTTACAATTAGTACAAAATTAGTAGTGTTCTGAACTGCTCTGTAGCAGTGCTTCTCAAACTTTAATGTGACCACGAGATTGTGGTAAAGTGCAGATTCTAGTACACTAGGTCCGAGTTGGGGCCTGAGGCTCTGCATTTTATCAAGCTCTCAATTGATGGTGATGATACTGACATGGGCCACACTTTGAATAGCAAGACTCCAGAGAATGAGGTAATACAGCTTTTAGACTTAAGAACTAGGACTCAGACTCTGGATTTAGACTGTGTGGCTTGGAATTCCACCTCAGTTTCGTTCCCTTACTGTGTGATCTTGGTCAAAGTATTTTACTTCTCTTTGTCCATTTCACATCTGAGAATGAAGAAAATGTTAGTACTAACTTCATAGGCTTGTGGACCAATTATATAACATATTTATGAAAATATGTGGTTGGCAATGTACCTTACACATAGTAAACATGTAATAAATATTAGCTATTATTATTAATTCCAAAGGTCCACAGAGAATGTTGCTTCTCCAAATGATCCCATCTTCCACATTTAAAAGAAAGATACAGTTTCTCATCTAAAATACAGAACTCATGACAATTTTTTTCCAAATAAAAATAGAATATACCAAAGTATTTTTAAAATTCCTTTTGGGCAAATATAGTCAACTGACATAAATGTGTTTAGTAGGCACATTTATGATGGGTTTTGATGGTTTAGCATTCTCCAAATTCTATTTTTACATTTGTAGCTACTTCTTTATGACTGATTTTCCTTATTTAATTCCATATTAATATTTAACTCATTGTGTTCAAAGTCTCACTGGAAATTCTCACCAAAGTTACCCACAGTTTGTAATTTTGATAGCATCACAATCTGTTAGTAGAAATAAATAACAGAGCCATGTTTGTACTTTATTGCATTCACTCCTTTTTTTAAAAAAAAAATATTTATTTATTTATTTGGTTGTGCCGGGTCTTAGTTGCAGCAGGTGGGCTCCTTAGTTGTGGCATGCAAACTCTTAGTTGCGGCATGCATGTGGGATCTAGTTCCCTGACCAGGGATCGAACCCAGGCCCCCTGCATTGGGAGCATGGAGTCTTATCCACTGCACCACCAGGGAAGTCCCTGTGTTCACTCTTGACTGTGTGTTTTCTTCTGTTACTCAAACAGTGGGAGAAGCTTATCATCCTTTTTTACTGTTTATTGGTTTATCCCCAAATGGAAACAGTCCTTTGCCTGTTTCTCAGTATTTATTTCAGAGAGTTTTTCCCAGGCTCAGAAAAATCTTAATGTTGTCTGACTTCCCACAAGGGTCTACATTAAGAGGTTCTGGAATATCAGAACCATTTTACTTGTAGCATTTAACATACTTCCTCACTGGTACTCATTATCCTGTATTTCCCCTCCCTCAGTGAGATCATACAGTGGGGCTCATTCATCTTTGCATTCTCAAGGTGTAGTACAAATCCTGTTTCATTGTAGGTGCTTAATAAATGCTTGAGGACTGAAGGGAAAAAGAGAAAAAACAGTAGAAAGGGAGTGAGAAGGAGGGAGGGACCGAGGAAGGGAGGATAGTATATGTGAAGAAGATAGAGAAAAGCAACATTGAATGTGCACCTACTGTATACCACATCCTTACCCCAATATTTCTTCTTATTATCATAGAGGAAAGAGGTTCAGACTCTTTAAGCTCAAGTTCACCCAGTCAGCAAGAGGTAGAACTTGGAAAGGAGCTCCCGTCTGCCTGAGCCCCACACTTGTACCCTGTGGGATAACATGCAGCCCCTAAGGCAGTGAGTCTCAAATTAACCTGGAAGCTGACAATAAAATACTGATGCTTAGGGCTCTCCCACAAAGAGTCAAGTTAATTTCTGGGGTGCAGCCTGGGCATCAGGATTTTAAAAATCCTTCTAGATGTCTCTAATGTTCAGCCAATTTAGAAACACTGTTTTAAAGGTTCACATGGAGGTTACAAATCACAAAATCAGAAATGAAACAATGTCTTTCATAGACGTATTTGGAAGTAAGAGGAAGATATGTGAGAAGAAGGTATTTGACATTTACTGATACTGAGGTACCAGGCAGATCAATACCTGATACTGAAGTACTAGGCACACTAGTACCTGATGCTGAAGTACTAGACAGAGCAGTACCTGATGCTGAGGTACTAAGCAGATCATTATCTAATACAGAGGTACTCTGCACATCTGCCTTAGGTTGGCATCAGAACAGACATAGTCTTAATCCTCAGCACTAACACTTTTTAAGTACACGCTATGTCCCAGGGACGGTTCTATTCATTCTGCATACATTCATGCATTAACCCATTCAATCCTTACAATCCCCGAAGGGACTACTAGTTTTTACTCCCATTTTATAGAGGGGAAAATTGAGAATCCAGGATTAAGTAATTTGTCCAAAGCTTGACAGCATGAATAAAGAGAGCAACAACACCGAGAAGTGAGATTTAATGCAGGAAGTCTGGATCTAAAACCCTCCTGCTTACTCACTACCAGATCAGGTTACTTCCTCGCCCACATCCTGGGCTGAGCCTAGGATGAGATGAGTGAGTTACTTACCTCCTAAGCAAAATTTAAAAGGGCACAAAAAACTCAGTAATCAAGAAAAATCATATTTTAATGTAATGTTTTTTAATAAAAATTAATGCAAAAATCATGACAAACAAATATTAAATGTTTAAATAAAATGTTTCCATGCTGAGCCATATTAAAAACCTGAGACAAAAGGAAAAATGAGTACTCTTGACCCTTTCTTTATTTAAAATTTTATATTGTATTCATCATGGATTTTTTTGCATGAATTTCAATATTTTAAAACCCATCATTATAGTATTATTTATCTCAACTACTGAGACGTTATTGTGCCCCCTTAAATTTCATAACTAAGGTGGATGCCACATTCTTCCCCTAGACCTACCAGTTCCCAGATGACCTAGAGATTGACTTTGGACACACAGGTGAGCCCAGCCAAGTCCAGTAACATAGCCCAAATGCCTGACTCAAATCATGAACCAAATAAACAGTTGTCATTTTAAGTCATGAACTTTTGAGGTGGTTTTTTACCACACAGCATTAGCTAACTAATACAGAAACTGATTCACGGAAAGGTTAGCAATAACCTATTCTGCTAGAGGAAATTGAAGTGTTTTCCCAGATGTGGGAAAACCACTGGCCCCTGGCTAATCAGGAGCTGTCTCTATTGTACCCCTCCTGCTGGAAAGAGTGACAGCTTTTTCTGATACACTTCTGGGATCCACTCTAATCACTGATGACCTCCTTTCTGGAGTCTCTTCCATGTGTGTGACTTCCCTGAAATTGCTTAGTTTGATCATCAGATTTTCCTTCCAAGTTGCAAGATGTCCTGTGGGTAGTAGATATTACTTTGAGGGCTTTAGGCCCCTCCTTTTTTACAGACATCCGTAAGTAAAGTATCAACCACAATCTTTGGAAAACCACACTTTTAGAAGCTTTGATCAGTAGACTGGCAATATAGAACTCCTCCCAGTTTATCGGATTGGTGAATTGAATCCTACATTTCTACTTCTTGCTGCTCTTTCAACCTGGTTCTACCTCAACACATACCCCCTTCCCTAATCTTCTTCAAAAACACGGTGAGAGGTGAAAGACTTAATTCCAGGAAAAGAAAAGGAGAAAGAAAAACAGCATGCACTGAGTTGGTTATACACTATACTCTTCCAATCTTACTTAAGTCCAAAAATGTATGGAAAGCACATGCTAAATAGGCAAGTTTTCTGAATCCTGAAGATGCTTGTGTATATTTAACTGAAACTATCTGGTGAGATCCTATGAGGTAAGTAATTTTTTCTCCATTTTACAGATGAGCACACTGAGGCAGAGATAAAGTAATTTACCCATTGCAACAAGGCAACTTATGAGGAGGAGAAAATCAGCTCTGACAGGAAATTTGAACTTTAAATTGAAAGAATATTAATGTACAATGAAAGTATTACAAAGTGGAAGAGACTGTTACCTTGAATTGGTATGTTAAAGTTATTTTTTCTAAATAAGGTTTTAAAGGGAGATTGAGGAGATTTATTTTGAATATAGAGAAGTGTAAGGTTACTCTTCTCCTTTTTCGTCTTTTCTTCTTCTTCATTTTGCAAATCTGTGTTGTATTAAGTGTGTACATTTCAAACTTCTACCCCACATCCCCGTATCTCACTCATGATAGAGCCAATGGATCCTGGGTTCACTTAACAATTATGTGTGCTTTCTAAAAAGCTATTAACTTGAAACCTGGATTTTTCTTCTTTTGTCAGACCCTTTGTTAGAGGAAGGGCAAAGAAAGTAGGTAACAACAACAACAGAAAAATGAAGCACAACAGAGATTTGGATAATCCACAAAAGACACCACTGGTTCCAGCCTAATCAAGAGCTGGCTCTGCTGTTCCCTCCTGCTGGAAAAAGTGAAGACCTTTTTCTCATACACCTTGGAATCAGCTCTAATCATTGTCATCCTCCTGTCTGCAGCTGGGTCCATGTGTGTGCCTCCCTGAAACTACTAACTCTCCCACTCATGCACATCCTAGCTCACGGTTCTTTAGCATCCTTTCTATTGTATAACTATGTGTTTTTGGTAAATGCTCTATCCTGTTATTTATAAGACGTGGCCAGTTTCTCGATGTTGCTAAATCCTAGTTCCTCTATTAAATCATTCTCCTTAATCCCACATTGCCTTTGTTCTCATAACTGTACTTCATCCTTGTCATAGAAACATTTCACTTTGAACTGGGTCCTGTTCTGAAGAAAAATCAAAAGGTTGCTGTTATAGGTTTCTATCTTCTCTCACTCTCTCAATGTCCTAGCTTTCATACTTTTTCTTTTTCCTTTTGAATTCGGTGTCAGGGTCATAAAGTGCTTTAGCATTTGAATCCCAGCAACACCATCTTTGTGACTGTGATCAATTTATTGAGTCTTAATTTACCTGTTCACAAAGTAGGGATATATATAATGACGAGTATGCCTTCCTTCCAGGATCACTGCGGATATCAGATACATTTCAGTTGTGTGGCCCAGTATCTGGAGTATACTAAATGCACAATAAATATTGTCACTCTTATTACCTCCATTCTAGGTTCACGAACAGGTCATTGTAGTTAATAATTCACAAGCTTGTATCGGGACCCAGAAATCCTGACTATTCAGCATCTGTTTTCCGTATGCTTCTTCTTTACCTTCAAAATTTCCCTCTGCCCACATCTATAAAATGATTCATAATAAATGAGGCTCGTAATTACTGACATATTCATATATACATCCACAACTCAAATACAGAACTTTCTGAGGTTTTGTTCATGCATCATGAGTTCAATTTTTCTTTCAAGTATTTGCATCCTAAGAGAAAGATGCTACTCCCAAGAGGTAGAGAAGATGTAAGATCTGGGATGTGAAAGAATGTGTGTGGCAGGCCAAGTGAAATTACAGCATAGTTTGTCCCAAATGGTGAACCCTAAAAGTATCCAGTCTGGCTCTTTATGGAAGGCCAGTCTCACAGATGAGGGGGATTTAATAACAGCTGGCAATGAAAACATCAATGTTATAGATGATGAGCTAACTAAGGGCTGGTTCTCTGTATTACGGTCTTTATATACCTTTTTTGTATGAGATCAGTGTAGGAGGGAGAGGAAGAAGGAAACTGTCAATGTACACACAGCCATGAGTAAAGCTTAGCTGAAAATGGCAAAGCAATTGTACAGTCCTTATCTGGTCATATTTCAGACATGACTCAATGACCTGTTTGCACAAGAGAGGGCTAAGAGCAACTTTGACAAACTCAGAGACATTTCCTCCATGCTTCTTATAATTGCTGGGAGTTCAGACTGTCTAATATAAGCAGGGCTAACATTCCTGAGTTACTTAAGTGGAAACTGAGGTTTCGTGAGGCTGAATAAATGGCTGATGAGCATCCAATGAGTGTCAGAAGCAGGATTAAGTCCACATATGTCTGAAACCAGAATCCCAGCCTTAGCAATTACAACACAAAGGAAGATGATAGAGGGCGAGTTGTTTGGTGTACGTACAATAAGAATCATTTGGAAGGACGGGCCCGTAAGGAGATGTGTTTGTCTGATCAGCTGAGCACCTTGGTATTTGACAAAGATACACCTGATTTTTGGGCTGAGAATCAATAAGTTTTCAGCAACCAAGATCACACAATAAGATAGATTTTGAATGGATCCATTCTACCCTATGGTTCAAGGTGGAACATTCTATTTTCTGAGATCCTTTTCAAAGTTGAACTATTGGAGGCAGACACTTGATTCAGAATAAATACACTTAGCTTTCATCATATATATTGGCCTTATTCTACTTTTTACTATGTAGTGCTTATTACATTTATTCTGTAGAGGTTGCAGTTTTGCAGGTATTTCCAAGGGAACATATAACAAACAAATTCACCATACAATACAATAGATCATTAAAACTCAGGCTTATATGGCTAATGCCAAAGTGGAAGAAAAAAGTAGGGGCTATATATATATGCTTCTCCATTTGATTCTTACCAGCAGGAAAATGTAGTTGGTAACAACAATGAAGATCTGCTAATAATAAAGAGAGAAACAGGGAGGGAGGGAGGCAAGAAGGAGAAAGAAAAGAGGGAGAAAGGAGGGAGGAATAAGCAAAAGAAAAGGGAATTGTAGGGAATTATAGGTCAATGGGAGCTAGATATAAGCAATTACAAAATTGCCATGAAAGGCTCAGAAATATGAATGCACACACACACACACACTCCCAACATCAAATGTCTACCTGACTCCAACATCTAGGTTCTTCAGCATTTTGTTCTATTGGAAGAAAGTACCTATTCATCACTTGATGGATAAGCCCAACTCTGAACCAGTCTGGAACCGCTGAAGAAAGGCCCAAAGAGGATAGAATATGGTGTCATTCAAACCTGGGTTTAGCTCACAACTGCACAACTTCACCAGCTGTGTATTCTCCTCTTTACAACATCCTCATCTTTAAAAGCCTTAGTTTTATTGTGCCTTAGTTTTATTGTAAGTACATGAAAAATTATATATATATATATATATAAATAAACTTTATTCAATTAAATTAAGATTTTATAGACACACATATACATATAGATGTATGAAGTATCTAACACATCATATTGTCAATGGTTTGATCAAACAGTCCATGCATATCATATCTTGAGATAACCAGCTTTACCCTCTGCATTTTGTCCAGCCATCTCTCTCATGTGATCACCCTAGTTATCAAGCTGTGTTTTTTTCTGACTATTCCTTGTGTTTTCCAGCAAGTAGAAGGAAAAATTAACGTAAACTAGCAAGGTATGAACATTCCAAAACCACTTAAATGTTTAATAAATATTGTCATTTTGCTCTTCTAAACATCTAAACGGTTTTTCCTTGATTATCGTTCCACGAATTCTCAATGACATAGAATGTTCATTGAAGAACTCTGTTAATCATTTGAACAACTGCAAGCAATCTAAATGATCATCAACAGGAAAACTGTTTAGTAAAGTTATGTTGTATCCATATTACAGAGGAATATGCAGTTCTTAAGAGGAACGAGATAACGCAATATGTTACTGAAATAGAAAAAAAAAGTCCACAATAGATTCTGAAGTTTAAAAAAAAGAAATTATGAAGCAGTGTGAAGGATTTGGTATCATCTGTGTAAGAGAATATATATGAATTTTATAACATGTGTATATGAGTGGGCCTTTCTTCAGTGTATGTATTTTCTGCATTAGTTATGCTTTCTGGGGAGTGGTAATAATGAGTCAAAATGAGAAAGGAAATTTTTTTTTCACAAATCAGAAACCTAAACGTAAACATTACATGTATTTTAGTTTCCTATTGCTCCTGTACTACAAACTTAGTGACCTAAGACAATACATACATATTTTCTTACAGTTCTAGAGAACAGAAGTCTGAAATGCATCTTTAGGCTAGAATGAAGATGTCAGTTGAGCTGCATTCCTTCTCTAGGGAAGAATTCATTTCTTGCCTTTTCCAACTTCCAGAGGCTGCCTGCTTTCCTTGGTTCATGACCCCACATTACTCCAGTCTCTGCGTCATCACATGTCCTTTTCTCACTCAGACTCTTCTGTCTCCCTCATAAAAGTCCATGTGATTATATTGGGCTCACACAGATAACCCATGATAGTCTCTCCAGCTTAAGATCCTTAATTTAATCATGCAAAGTCTCTTTTGCCATGTAAGGTAGCATATTCATAGGTTAGGATGTCTTTGAGGAACCACTGTTCTGCTTACCATGCATATCTCTCTATTTTGATAAGATCTATCTTCTTAATATTATTAGTTGGTGACTCATTTGTTACTGCTTCTCTTCCCAAGTTCTATGTGGAAAGAAACACATGCTCTTCCATTAGCCTAAGACATTAGCACAATGTGGAAGGAGAAAAGGAAGTTAGGAAGTTGGAGGAGGGAAGGAAGGAAGGGACGGAGGAAGGGAGGAGGGAGGAGAGAGGGAGGGAGAGAGGGAGGAAGGAAAGAAGGAAGGAAGGAAGGAAGGAAGGGACTATATTTATTCACCTGAAATAATGGGTACTCAAAAATATGATACATTCATTTACTCCCAAAATAATAAGTTCTTATGATGAGTAGAACAATCTTCAAGGAATTGCTCACATCACAAAAAAAGGAGAAAAAAAAGATAATTTTTGTGCCACTTAAGAATTTATCATTCCTTAGGGGAGACAACATTAAGCACATAAAAAGACTTACAAATAGTACAATATAACATCCCCATCAGTGAATCAAAATAGTTTAACTGAGTATTTGGAGATAGATGACAAGAGCTTGGTAGTATAGTAGCAGTCATAGAATTTGATTCAGTGATGGTTTCATGAATGGAAGATTGAATCAGGTTATATGAGGCTAATGGGCATGAAATGATGTTATATAGGTCATCTAAAACAGAAGAAATCAGAGTAAAATCACATAATCAAGGAAGAATTGATGGAAAACATAGGTAAACATTGCAACTTGTTTGGGAAAGAACAAGCGATGAACTCAGAGGGACACAGAACTTGCGTCCAGTTGTGGGGATTGATGAGTTGAATAGGCAAAGAATGAGACCAAAGAAGGCAAACTTGTGTGTGAGGGACCACTGTGCATTTTCGACAGACAAGTGAAATAATTTGATTTTTGCTCCGAATCATCTGTCTAGAGTCCTCTTCTAACATCTGAAAAAGGGTTAGAAGTACTAGGTATTCTATGATCAGTGAAGTAAATTGGCTAGTTTTAAAAATTATTTTAAAGGATATTTTACTCAAAGTTAGAGTTACACAATATTGTTTCTCTTGAGACCGATAATAATAATCAAGGGGAAATAGAAATGTTAGTGAAGAAGAGCCAGTGGGGATTAACTGATATATAGATCACTTGCACCTCCTGGTGGCTAAAATGAAAATCCATTCTCAATAGAAACAAGTGGACCATCTCTACTAAAAGTCATTAAGAAGCAATGTGAAAAACAGATTTGTACTGTGTAGGAATACTTTGTAGGTGGGGGATAAGTAAATACAGCAAGGTCTATAGTTTTAGAAAATTAGTAAAAGAGTTGACAATTGCTTACCTAAGGTGGCAGGGCTAGAGTCTCAGAAAAAGAATGGGATTCAAGATGCTTTTAAGAGTAAAACCAACAGGAATATCTCAGCTTTACAAATGAGGAAATTGAGGTTTATAGAGAAAAAAGAAAAAACCCAAAGTCACAGAGCTAGTAAAGTGAAGATACAGGATTTAATCTCTAGCCCATCTGTTTCCAAGACCCTGGTCTTACCCAGTACACAACTACAGCTCCAGCAAAAAGGACAGAAAAATCCACATCCACTCACATGCTCTGTCCAGGTCATGAATTAAGAAAGAAATAAGAAGTCTTCATTTATCACTACCTAAAGAATAAAACACAATTTTTATAAAAATATCATTTCCCTGAAGCCGTACACGGTGCCCATTTCTTTAAGATCTTTCTGTGTGAAGAGATAGATGTTTATTTTTAGTTGTTTTTGAATACAGAAAACCCCATTTATTCCTGTATGGGCGCATGCAGCCAGTTATCAGTCAAGTAACACTCACTGAGAGCCCATTCTGAACAGAAAATTATATGCGATGCCATCTGAATATACATACATATTGTGGCTAAGGTCCATGTTCCTATTTTGGAAGTTTAACATCAAAAAGAATGAGGGACCATAGGGAAGCTGCTGAAAAAATGTATGACAGAAACACAAACACATACACACACAGGAAATATCAGCCGTAGAAATCAGTCTAGAAATCTAGACTGATTATATCTATCCAAATGGTAGCCACTAGCTACATGTGGCTACTGAGTTCTTACAATGTGTAGTCCAAATTGAAATGCACCAAAAGTATAAAATATTCACCAGATTTTGAAGACTGAGTGTGATAAAAATGTAAAATATCTCATTAATAATTTTCATATTTATTGCAAGCAGAAATAATATTTTAGATATATTGGGTTAAAGTATATTATTAAAATTAATTTCACGTTTCTTTTTACTTGTGGCTACTAGAAAAATTGAAATCACCCATGTGAATTACATTTTTAGAACCACTTTATATTTCAGTTGGAAAGTGCTGTCTAGACATATTTGCTAGAGGCATTTTGGAGACTGTTACATTGAGTGGAGTGACAACAGGCGGATAGGATGGGTCTGGATATGGCCAAGGTTGTATGTCTTTTACTAAACATGGTCCCCTCTAGCCACTTCCAAATTTCTGAAGTCAAACCTCACTCCCCAAAAAACTATTACAAAAGATTATTTGTCTACAAGTCTATACTTTTGCATTGTTATTAGCTATTTTTTTAGTCAAAATTTTTTTACTGAAGTATAGTTGCTGTACAATATTATATATTACAGGTGTACAATATAGTGATGGAAAATCATAAGATAATAATTCTTGATCTCAAGAGGATCATTTGAAGAGAAAAGACAAAGATAAATATAAAAGGTGAAAATGTAGAGTATCATAACTCTGTGACAAATGAAAAATTCACAGTGTGGTACAGGAGTTAAAGATTGATGAGATGGCTGGGAGTTTATAAGGCTTAACTGGAAGGATTATGAATCAAAGAACAAGAAGGGATGCAGGAAAACATCATTGAGTTCACTTCCTTTCCACTTACTGTGAGTTCTTCAGCTGAAGATTTAACCTTCCAGGGGATGGATTTCCTTACCATCTTCTACAACCCGGAACAGTGTTTGACATTCCGTAAGCTTTCTTAAACTAACACATGAATATGCCTATAAAACGAAGGCATATTCATTACCGTATGTAATAACGGTTTTATGGGCATTAAATTCAATGACTTTACACATTTTAGATCACAAAAAATGCTAGCTGTTTATTCAGTTAATACTACTAAACACCTACTCTGTGCCAGGCACTATTCTAGGCTATGCCTATTACTTGGGTTTTGAAAAACAAAGGTAGAGATTAGGTAAACAATGAGGGGAAAGTGTTTCAGGGAGAGAGAAAAGGTTGAAAAGACACAAAGGGGTGCGTCCTTTATTACTTTCATATTCTAACTGGTCTCCTTGCTTCCAACCCTAAACACCTTAGAACATCCTTTGTACTTCTAGCAGGTGCCCTTGGTGTCTTCATGCCATAGCCCTTCAGCCACCACTGGTTTCAGTTGCAGCTCCAGTGGATACTTCCATGGGAGCTCATCCTCACCTTGTGATGACACTGCTCCTTAAGCACCCTCCTCCCTTCCCCCTGCTTTCTGCTGATGTGCCTTCTCGGATGCCTTAAGAACCCAGTAGTGGGCTTCCCTGGTGGCGCAGTGGTTAAGAATCCACCTGCCAATGCAGGGGACACGGGTTCGAGCCCTGGTCCGGGAAGATCCCACATGCTGCAGAGCAACTAAGCCCATGCGCCACAACTACTGAGCCTGCGCACTAGAGCCCGCAAGACACAACTACTGAGCCCGCGCTCTAGAGCCCGCAAGACACAACTACTGAGCCCACGTGCCACAACTACTGAAGCCCACGTGCCTAGAGCCCATGCTCCACAACAAGAGAAGCCACCACAATGAGAAGCCCGTGCACCACAGCAAAGAGTAGCCCCTGCTCGCCGCAACCTGAGAAAGCCCGTGACCAGCCACAAAGACCCAAAGCAGCCAAAAATAAATAAAAATAAAAATAAATTTTAAAAAAAAAGAGCCCAGTAGTTACTCCCACAAGCGCATCCAGAAATACAAAAGAGTTAAAAAAATAAAAACCCGGGGACATCTCTCAACCTGTGGGGAACTAGAACCAGTGAATAAGTTCTCCAGCTTCCCACCCTTCGAGCAGATAGTTCAAGGTCAATTATGTACAATTCTCAGAAGTCTGAGTAAAATTCAGACCTTGTTACCTACAGCATCAACCTTAATAATACTCTCTCATTTTACTTTTTCTCCTTTCTTGTTGCACTTTCGCTACTGCCTTACTCCTGCTTCCTGGTATCACTCCCAAAATAAAATAGTTTTACCAAGCCTATGTCTCAGGCACTGATTTAGAAGAACCCTAAGAGAGCGCTGCTAAGGCGTCACTGTTAGGATATGAAGGGCTGCCATCTTATAGCACAGTTCTGATCTCCCTTCAAGTCCCAGCTGAAATATCACTCCTTCAATGAGGCTTTCATGATCGGCAGCCTTCTAGACTTAACAGTTCGCTATCCCTGCTCCCTCACACTCCTATCTTAACACTGCTCATAATGTGCTTTGGAGTAGAACTGCTTCATTTTAATTGTGTGCCTCTCCCAGTAGATGGTAAGCTCATGGGCAAGGACTGTGCTATATTCATATTTACAACCCCATCAACGACTAGTACAGAGCTTTGAACATTGTAGATAGATGCTCAATACCTAATGACTTTTTTGTAAATACACTCTCTCATGATACCCACGTACACTTCATGAGATGGGCAAGTCTCAGAAATGCAGGGAGGTAGGACCCCAGAATGAATGGGTTGTAGTCATGAAAAAAAACAGCTTTAAGTATTATAATAAATTACACAAATTTAATGAGGCAGAAAAGAAATGATTTCTTTCAAGAAGAGATCGCTATATTTGGACGGAAAGAAATTGCTCGTATGGCCCCCTAGGTAATCAGAAATCCTGAGACTCTGAACAGGATCAAATGCTTCAGAAAGGTCCCAGCTTCCAGAAAAAAGAGGACTTATTTAACTTCTCTGAAATAAGAGGGATGGAATAGAGGAAGATGTAGAGAAGATGAGGAGAGTTGTAGAGGAGATAAAGAGGGTTGGTGGAAGGCTGTGTGGTGCAAATGCTGTGTATCTCTATGACCGCCTAGATATTTCGGCAAACCTATTTAATATACCTAAAATCTTACAGCGATTAGATTTCTTGTGGAAATTGGTCACAGAGTAAGTGTCTTTTTCTGGCATGTCTGGGGTGGAACATAGATAGCCTTTATGTTTATTAACCTCTTGCTTTATGTTCTAGGTTTTAACATATATATATCATATATACACATTGATCCTCATTATTCACGAATTCTATATTTGCTAATTCACCTACTCCCTAAAATTTGCTTAAAAGCCCAAATCAATACTTGCTGAGCTCTCATGGTCATTCACAGGCATGTGCAATCACCCAAAGTGCACATTCCCGGCTGAGGTAGAACAAGGTGATTCTGCCTTCTTGTGTCAGCTCTCATACTGTAAACAAGTATCCATTTCATGGCCTATTTAATATCACCTTTTTATTCTTTTTTGCATTTTTGTGTTTTCTGTTGGTGATTTTGCTGTTTAGAATGACCCCCAAACATAGTGCTGAAATGCTGTCTAATGTTCCTAAGTGTGAGAAGGCCTTACAGAGAAAATACAGTGTGTTAGATAAGCTTCATTCAGGCGTGAGTTAGTGTGATACTGGCCACGATTTCAGTGTTAACAAAGCAACAAACTAAATTAAATTGCGTGTCCTTAAACAGAAACACACATGAAACAAGGTATGTATTGATCAGTTGATGAAAGTGTTGTGATTAGAGGCTCACAGAAACCTAACTCTGTATTTTGCCTAGGAGAAATGGTTCAGTATTCACTAATCCAGGATGGATATATATATATATATGAATATAAATTTATATTGTGTTATATTATATTGTATTATACCTTGGTACAAGTATGAGGAGCTGAGGAGTTTCTTTCTCTTGGATTTGTACTCTAGGGTAGAACTGCCAGCTCATAAAGTGTGTGAAAATTTGACTTTATAACATAATGCCAAATTGATTTTCAAAGTGGTTGTATCAATTCATTTGCCCATAGCAATTTATCTAGCTTTAATTTTAAAATGCATTCTTCAAAATGTTGATTTTATTTTACTTTCAAGCAAACATACTTCCCCATTTACTCAAAATTTCTGGCTATGTCACCAAGAAATGTGAAGTTTATAATACTGCCTTTGTAAATTCAGAATGTTAAAGCATTTTCCTACACAATACAAAAAATAAAATTATAATTAGAGAGAAAGATCAGAGAACATATAGAACCTAGGGTTCCACAGAAGAATGTCAGAAATTCCTGAATTAAATGCAAAATTTGTGTCCATGTGTGTATGATTCTGGGAGTATATAGCTTTGTTTATATTCTCAAACATTTCTGTGATACATAAAATGTTACGAATCATGGCTAAAGAATAAATTGAATAATTATTGTACCAGAATTCTGGAATGAGGTATTTGAAAAGAAAAAATAGCCCTAAACTTCCTAAAAATTACAGCAAAGGAAGATGCGTGATTTGTTATATAGTTCTCACAGGACAAAAGGAAACATACGAGTCTTTATCTTAAAAATTATGCTTTGCTCTGGCTATCATTTAGAAATCATAGGAGTTTTTATGACTCATACTGAAATTGAGCCTTGAGCGATAGTGTAAATTTTAAAAATTAGTTATTGGTAATGTATCATGTAAAACTCCTGCGTCAGTAAAGTGGAAAATTACCTATAAAAAGAAGAGAGAAGCTGGAGTGAGCAAGACACAGAAATTATAAAGTATTCTACCTAAGGAGTGTGAAGAAGAAAAGAATTAATATACAGCATATTTGAGAGTTTTCTCTCCCAGTGTTAGCAATAAGCAACTGGTGAATGAGGGCCTCATTCAGTAGGAACTGAATGCTTTGCTAGGAAAAACAGTTACATTTGACCACCCTGGGAGAAGCTTATAAAACTCTTCCAAGCTAGTAAAGGAAAAGACCCAGACAATTAAAACAGGAAGCACCAGCTGGGGAAGATCTCCACTGGTGTTCCTGAGTACACGGGCCACATAATGAACAACAGAAGAGTGGATGTGGGGAGCCTCCTAGGAACCCTTCTTGGGAAGGAGAAAGCAGGTGGCCCTCATCAGGAAGTGTTTGCTGGTTTGTGTTCATGAAAACCCATCAAACCACTGAGAGGCTATTTTTTCTTAAAATAAAAATAAAATTAAAACAAAAATTGGTTTTATGCCTTTACCAACAGGATAGTGGGCATTTCCTCCAAAACTCCGATAAGTTTTGACTAGGGTCTCAGATGTTTGGGATATACGGCTGTTAAAAAAATTTTATACAGGAGTTTTTTCATCCCTTTACAGTTATGATTTCTTATCTTAAAGATATGATTCAAAAGAATCTCTCCAGTTGTGGGGGGGGGTGTGTGTGTTTTAGGAGCAAACAAAGAGGGTTCATCCATGTTATGTCCACCCAAGTCAAGCTTGGTGGACATAACATGATCATTTCTTCACTGGGGAAGATAGGGGTGGAGAATTTGATTGTACCCTTTTTATATTCATAGTGATTGATGATATGATATCCAATCACAATTTTTCCTAACAGAGGCTGGTTTCTTTTATGCTCAAACACAGATATTTCAAAGAAACAAGCATGCCAGAATACTCATGACATAAAAAGACTTCAGAAAATTGCATCCTTTTTGTTCCCTTTCTTTTTTTAATAATTTATATAAATACGGTAGGAAACAAATGTTCCAAACGTTTGATGAACGATGCCCTCTAGTGACGATTTTTAAAAGATTGTCATGTGACAAATGACCAAAAGGCTGTGTTACCAGACGGGATATTCCAAGGGTCCCTGGCCCAATGAAACATATTTATTAGATAATCTTTAAGGACCCTCTGGTTCCATGAATCCAAGATTTAAAGATGGAAAAGAAGAGAAGAATATATAATTTTTAGGAGATTTATTTCGTATATAAATTATGGTACAATGATTTACCACCTGTCATCAATCAACTTGATAATAATGCTACAACAGTCTCTAATATGAGTTAATTTGTCAATTTACCAACTATTATTTGCTTAAACCCAAGAGTGTGGTGAAAAAGAGATTCTGTAATATGTATCAGATCATGAGCTCATGGTAGGAAAGAATTTCCAAAAATCATAGAGAAAATCTGATAAAGTAGGATAAACTAACATTAAAATCTTTTATTAATCAGGACACCATGGAAAGGACATCAGCAGGAATGACAGAGGAAGGAAATCCAAAAATTTGCTCCTCCATAAAAGCAATGAGAACACAGGTAAAAATTGCCAAAATCAACTTTTTCAGAACTCTGGAAATAAACCAGAGACTTGCAATAATCTAGGGAGCCATTTATTAAAGAAAAATGGTTGAGTCTTGGTAAGAATAGCAAGCCCTGTGGCATTTTAACTTGCCCTATTCCAATACCCTATTCCACAGAAGCCTTAAAAAAGAGTAGCCTCACAGTCATGGGGAAAACCAGTAGCTTAGCAACCACTAGAATGGGCAGAACAGACTTGAACCTTCCCAACAGCACCGTTCTCAGAGAACTGTCATTACTTGATCTGTCTGGCAGTTCTCTGGGAAGCCCCACTCACAGAACCTGTCTTTATATTGATATTTCTTCATCCAGAGCTCATTGTGCAAGCAGCCTTTTCCCTGGAGGTCTTTGTCAAATTAACATTGAAGCTGTGTGCATGCCCTGTGCTCATGCCCAGAATAGATCTAAGAAGGCTATGGCTCTCACTTCCAAAAGGCTTTACAAACGCAGGAAATAAAGACTAAGCCTGAGCACTGAAGGCATGCCCCAACATGCACATAAAGCCTCTTGGCAAAGGCTGGGCGATTTATTGTTTCTGGGCATTCAAGGAAATCTCTGCCTAGTCATTAGACCACTAAGTTAACCAAGCAGAGATTTTATTGCCCATGTGTGACAAAGTATAAAGACTTCACAATATTAGTTCAGGAAAGTTACTAAACAAATACAGCAACAACAACAACAATGAAAAATAGCAGTGAGAGCAGGCCCCAGGGAGGAGTGAACTTATTTCCAGAACTGCAACATCATATTATATAAAATGCCCAGTTTTTAACAAAAAATCACGAGACATACAAAGAAAAAGTATGGCCTGTACACAGTAGAAACTGTCGCTGAGAAAGCCCAGACATTGAACTTACTAGACAAAGATTTTTAAATCAGCTATTTTAAATATATTCAAAGAAATAAAGGAAACCATGTCCAAAGAGATAAAGGAATACATGGGACTTGTGTCTCACCAAATAGAGAATATCAATAAAGGAGACAGAAGTTATAAAAAAGAACCAAGCAGAAATTATGAAGTTGAAAAATACAAGCGCAATAAAAAATTCGCTAGAGGGTTCAACAGCAGATTTGAGCTGGCAGAATAAAGATTAGTTCATTGAGACCACCCATCCAGTCTGAGGTACAGAAAGAAAAAAGAATGAAGAAAAGTTCACAGAATCTCAGACCTATGGAACATCATCAAGCATGCCAACATGTGTGTAATGTGAATCCCAGGAGGACAGAGCAAGAAAAGGGCAGAAATAATTTTTGGAGAAATAATGGTCAAGAACTTCCCAAACTTGAGAAAAAACGTGAATCTATACATCCAAGAACCTCAACAAACTTCAAATAGGACAAACTGAAAGAAATTCAAACCTAGACACATGAGTATCAAACAGTCAAAAGACAAAGCCAAGTAGAGAATACGGAAAGCGGCTCATCACATTTAACCGGTCCTCAGTAGGATGGATGCCTCTGTCCTACAACTGCAAGGAATTGGATTCTGCCTGCAATGACATAAGCCTGAAATGGAACCTTTACCTTTTTGGTGGATGAAAGTAATGCAGTTCAGCTGACCCCTTAATTTCAGTCTCGTGAGACCCTGAGCAGAGGACACAGCTAACCCATGCTTAGATTCCTGACTCATGGAAACTGTAAGATTATGAATGTATATTGTTTTGAGCTGCTGTGTTTATGGTAATTTGCTACTAGCATTAGAAAATGAACACAGTGTGGAAGTTTGAGATGAAAGAAGAGAGCAATGTTGGAAAGAAATACCTAGGGAGGGTGTGTTGGCTTCTAGGGTATTGACACTATACTATTTCCTAACTTTGGTGATTACTGTATTGGTGTTCATTTTATAACTATGTGTTACATACATGTGTTAAGTATATTTTGTGTACTTAGTATAAGTATGTCATATCTCAATTTAAAAAAAAAACAGATTTAAAACTACTTTTGAGATGCATTTAATCAAAGCTATGAAAATGGGTCAACAATTTCAGGTCAACTAACCAGAAAGCCTTTGTTTGCTAAATTAAGTAGAAATATGTAACAGGCTAAAATTGACACTTCATACAGCAGACATTTAAGGATATATACACTTTACTGCCACCAACCAAAACAAAAACAAAAAAAAGAAAAGAAAAGAAAAAAAGACATAAAAATGGAGTTCTAAAAAAGGAGAAGGAAAAAAAAATGTGACAATGTGAATGTCCAAGTAAAGCAAATCCCCTCTCAGCAACTGGCAGAGATTTTCAAACAATGATCATTTTTTTGTTGTTGTTACTGATATTTTATCACACAGTAGCGTTCATTCAAAAGAACAGAACTTTTTGAAATGCATGTTGGAGCAGAAGGTTTTTATCTCAGTAACAATAAAAGATTCTAGCCTAACATCCATGTTATGACAATGTGTTAAACCTAGAGTAGTTGAGCCACCAAAATAAAATTGAATGGCAGGTGTGAACTTCCTCCCTATTTCTGTGTTTCTACCTATGCATAGGTTCATCCCCCAGCTTCCCCCTCATCTCATGTGTGGGATAGTGATCCTTCTCCCACTCCACACTACCACTTTAAAATCGCACTTCGGTGGTTGGGTACCCAAGTTTGGGTTAACTGAACAAACATTTACTGAGCACTTACTATGTGCCAGGCACCATGCTCGGTAGGAAGTTCAATGATGAAACAGGTATAGCCCATTCTCTGAGGTATTGCTATTCCAGAAGAGAAGTGAAGCACACGGACAGATAATTTCATTATTTCTGTGAGAGACTGGAGATACTTACTGACTTCCTAACTGAATCTTTGCTTCCATTACTGACCTGACATGTGAACAGGGAGGATTTTAGAAATAAAATGAATTAACATTTACTGACACCTACTCATGCACCAGAGTGTTTTAATGATATTATATCATTCAATTCCAAGGAATAAAATAGGAAAAGTGTATCCTTATCACCTGTACTCATCTTAGTAATCTTTTGTTTTCCTTAGACAGTGTCCCTGGTCATGAATCCCCCAACTTCAACAAAGAGTCTTGTTAAAGTGTTGTTGGAAATTAACGACTTAAGAAGTCACCTCTAAGCTAAAGATTTGTGCATATTAACAGAAAATGATTAAAGAGTAAAAGACACTTTGAGGAAATAAAATATTATTATAACAATGGTTTGACACAGAGAGAGTTAATGTTTTTACATTAACTACAATTCAACAAATTATTACATAGGAAACTATGCTGGTGACTTACATGCATTTGGAGCATTTCTTTTGCTCAATGATAAAATCAGCTAATTCTATATTTATGAACTGATACATTCCTTTCAGTCCTGACTTCTGTTTCCCCCCCCAACATTTCCAAGAGACAGTTAACAGACACTTGGAGGCCACTTAAGGGTTACATGGGAATTGGCAGAGCATCACTGTAGTCACAGGACTGACACAGTTACTTTGCTGAAGAGCAAATGAGGGAAGAAATATTATTGCAGCCATTGTAGGAAAATCCAGTCAGCCACATAGGCATCCATACCTGAAAATCTGCCAGTCACTCTACAAAAAAGAAATGGACTCACCGGTCAGAATGGCCACCACCAAAAAGTCTACAAATAATAAATGCTGGAGAGGGTGTGGAGAAAAAGGAACCCTCCTACACTGTTGGTGGGAATGTAAATTGGTACAGCCTCTATGGAGAAAAGTATGGAGGTTCTTTAAAAAACTAAAAATAGAGCTACCATATGATCCTGCAATCCCACTCCTGGGCATATATCCACAGAAAACCATAATTTGAAAAGACACATGCACCCTAAAGTTCACTGCAGCACTATTTACAATAGCCAAGACATGGAAGCAACCTAAATGTCCATCGACAGATGAATGGATAAAGAAGATGTGGTATATTTATACAATGGAATATTACTCAGCCATAAAAAAGAATGAAATAATGCCACTTGCTGCAACATGGATGGCTCTAGAGATTATCATACTAAGTGAAGTAAGCCAGACAAAGACAAATATCATATGCTATCACTTATCTGTGGAATCTAAAAAAAAATGATACTAATGAACTTATATGCAAAACAGAAATAGACGGATAGACATTAAAAACAAACTTAACGATTACCAAAGGGGAAAGGGGTGGTGATAAATTAGGAGTTTGGGATTAACACATACACATTTCTATATATAAAATAGATAACCAACAAGGACCTACTGTATTGCACAGGGACCTATACTCAATTGTTTGTAATAACCTATATGGGAAAAGGATCTGAAAGAAAAAGATATATTTGCATGTATAATATGAATTGCTTTGCTGAATCGCTTTGCTATATATCTGAAACTAACACAACATTGTAAATCAACTCTACTTCAATAAAAAATTTTTTAATTTAAAAAATAATAAAAAAAGAAATGGACTCACAGATAGAGAGAGCAAACCAGTGGTTAACAGTGGGGGTGGGGCAATATAGGGATGGGGAGAGGGAAGTACAAACTATTGGGTGTAAGATAGGCTACAAGGATGTATTGTACAACACAGGGAATATAGCCAATATTTTGTAATAACCGTAAATGGATTGTAACCTTTAACATTGTATAAATATATATATATATATAAAACCACATTGCATAAAATAAAAAATTAAAATAAAATAAAAAATTAAAATTAAAAAAATATTGCCAGTCACACTGATTGACATTTCAAAAGTCTGGTAGCTTTCTTGGACAGGTTTGTTTTATTGATTGATTAATGGATTTATAACTTTATCTCCATTGTTGAACCATTTCTGCCACTCCCAGAAGACCTTATCTTTATAAACATTTCTATTAAACTGTGTTTTTAATGAAACACAATAGTCTTTCAGGAAAAATTTCTCTGGTACGTATTAAAATAATAATTTTTATCCTCGCTGTATTTGAATTTCTTACAGTACCCACAAAGGCAAAATGCAAATTTTGCATTTTTTTGTTTTTTATAATTTGTTTTTGATTAAAATGTAATATTTATGTAATATTATCTACTTTATTCTTAAAGTATAAAGAACACTGGGCTTGATTCCTGAGACTTTAAATCCAGTTCTAAATTCTTTGTTCCTTTTTCTCTTAGTCCCCAAGCCTAATTTTACTCAAAATTTCTTCATGTATAGGTAAAAACTAGATTCTGCAAGAACAGGCAGACATGAAGTTTGTGTATTTGGGGCAAAGCTGTTTGTTATCAGCTTCTGCTGCTTTCAGTCTATAACACAGTTAAGAACAGGGCAATTATGCATAGTAAGTTTTCCTTTCAAAGCTAAAACACAAAGGAAGTCCTTGTCAAGAATTATTAATGTCTTAAGTAAAGTTCATCATAGCCAAAGCCATTCAAAGGAATAAATCTACCCAAAATAGGAAAGTGTATGTGTACTTGTGCAGAAATAGTGAGGGAGGTTAGGGAGAGAAGGTGAAGGATTTGTTTTTTTTTTTTACAAGGTAGAGAAAAAAATGGGTATTTCATAGGATGAAAGAAAACACAATCCCAATAATAAAAAAAAATCCTCTTTTAAGGAAATAAGCTTATGTAAAAAGGAAAACTGGAGGTCAAAAATGAAAACCCAAGTTTAATTCAGAGAAGAATGTCATAGAATGTTACAGAAAGAGCCCTGCGTTTGGATCAGAGCTGGGAATTTAATGGAGCGGTAGCAGGAGGGCAGAGCATAGGAAAGCTATTTGACCAGAACCGCTATTTGTAAAAGGTGTTGCAAACATCTAATTATTTGTATGTTATATGCATAAAAGGTTACACAATGACAATATCTACAAATTAATTTGTATATTATTTGATGTTAATTTTTTCTTTTTGTTTTGACATGGAAAATACCTTATGTGTTAAATGTAAACATTGAAAATGTAGCACAGTTGTCTCATGTTGACTTGGCTTTTCCTTTCTTAATGAGGCAGTGTCTAAAAATATCAAAGGGGGGGCCAGATCATTTCAGGATTCTGAGATGCCAGGGTGCCACTTATTAGCTGTGTACACTTAGGAAACATACTTAGTTTCTCTGCAGCACAATTTTAGCATAAGGAAAGGAGAATAATAATACCTGCCTTATCTAAGTCCTTGGGTTGCTGTGAGATCTTATGTGTAAGTCACAAAGCACATCAAAGGGGTAAGGGACTCCTCTTACTCTTCACTGCTGTAAAATGTGATTGTTGCAGAGAACAACAGTCAACTCTGAAGGGTGATCTTCCAGTAATCCAAGTTGTTTGTTCAGGAAATTTTGAAGCTAAAGGGTCAGATCTGTGCTTTCTATCATTGTGAGAGAGACACATCTCACAGACCCTTACCCACAAATTTACCACCAGATTCAATGCTGATCATGGCTCTCCAGGTGTCTCTTTCCAACAAGCCTTTCAAGAAAGTTTTCATGGAAATTTAATTTCTACCTAATTAATCTTGTTTCCCAAGTGACATTGAAATAAAGTTAAAGATACATTCTACTAAGGGGGAGAAGTGCCCTTAGACTTAAAAAACCACACATGCATGTGTGTAAGCATAAACACATACATACAGAAATTACATAAGCATAAAACATTAATAGAAATAATAAGATTAACTGATATATCATGTTAGACTTTTAAAAAAGGATATTTGAGGTTGGGTTCCCCAGGATGTAGAATTCCAGGGGCAGATTAGCTTGCAAGAGTACTCTGGGCATTAACAGCTATAGAGAAGTGAAGGAATCAGGACCGAGCAGAGGAAGGAATTGAACTGTGAGGCACTTGTAGTAGAAACTTCAGCAGATCCTATGGGGAGCTCTGCAGTTGGCTTAGCCCTTCAATGTTTTCTCCAATTAAGGCAAGGAGGCAGGCCTTTTACACCCCTGTATTGACTTGTCCCAAGCTATCCCAGTGAAGGAGGGTAACCCCAAGCAAGGTGGCTTTCTTTAGCTGAGGATAAGTCCCAGAGAGGGACTCAGCTTAGAGCTAACAGTCACAAACACTCCCAGGACCTGGAGAGTTTAGTTCTTCAGTCCCGGAATGTGATCTGGGCGAACACCACTGAGTCCACTCCAGTCCACACCTTGTGCCTTTCAATTCCACAAACATCATATAATCTGTTCTGGGAGCAGTCCCATTGATCCTGGAGGAAGCTTACAAGGAGCTGGTTAATGAGATGAACTACAGGCAGCAACAGGGAAGCCAGTACTGAAGCCTGATATCCATTGTACTCCTGCTTCACCAGCTAGTCAAGATTCCCTTCACCCTCAACCTACACTGCTGTTAGCCTCACCTGGTAGAGGAACCCAGACCCTCATTCCTGAATGGTTACCATGCCCTGCTCAAGCTTTAGCCATTGAACTTGTCCATTTATTATCAAAGTTGGGCAAGGGTACCGAGAGGTACCCAAGTGGATCATCTGAGTGCCAAGCATATTATTTACCGCCCATATAAAAGCAGTCTTACCCGCTCTAGATGATCAGAATCATTTGCCAGGTTGATGACTCCTTTCCTTGCATGCTATTCTCATGACGCAAGAAGAGTAAAGTGACTGAACAATTGTCAAAGCTTGAGCTTTAATGGGATTCTTTCTGAGTTCCCTGGCAGAAGCTTTCTCCCTCTGGTAACCAAGGCTAAGAGTTGTCAGAATAAGAAACACAAATTCTCTAAGTGGGTCACTGGGAGTGATAATTAAATAGGCTACTTTTATCTTCACTGCTTAGTTCTAGGATCAATGTGTTCTCTCTTTGGAAGACACAGCACCATATTTGGCTCTTAACTTAAGGTATATACAGTATTTCCCAAGGTGTCCTCTCCAAGCCTCAGATGTTTGTTCAGCAGGCGGTACCACTGCTAAAATAACTGACAGCTCCTGGGAAATGTGGTTTGTAATAGTGCCAAGAGATTCCAAGAGGATAGGCTAATACCAGATCTACTCTGCCATGAGGCAGGTCAGTTATTCTGATGTTACCTTATATGGACTCACATGTCAATGGATCAAATACTCTGCAAGTTCTTCAGTTGTGGAGCTGGCTGAGCCCTATTGGCAGAAAAGGCAAACTCATATCCCAAAGGGTATGCATATCAGTTAATATGAATGGCAGCCTTTCCCAGGGTGGAAGGGGCCCTATTATAATCAATTTGCTATCAGGGAGCTGGTTGGTCTTCTCAAGGGATGATGCAATATTGAGGGCTCAGATTTGGACTCTGTTGTTAGCAGATTGAAATTTGGCAAAGGCAATCACTAGATTAGCCTTGGTAAATGGAATCCATAAAGTCTGGCTGATGCACAGCCTTCACACCTGCTACCTAAAAGCCTACTCTGTTCATGTGCCCAGTGTGCCAGTATTAGAATGGCTGATATCAACTGACTGAGTCACTCAGACTACTTGGTTGTTTAGTTGTCTCTTCTATGTTGGATGTTCTCTAACTGGCATTGATAAGCAGTAGAAAGTCCATCACACTTCACGACCACTCCCCATCAGTTATCCAAATACCTGTTCCCCAGAATTTTTCATCCCCAATCTTCTACTCTTTCTTCTTCTGGGCTTCTGATTAACCAACCAGGCTATTTTCTACTGCCCATGTGTCTGTATTATTATTACCTCGGGCTACTTCTCTTTCCACACCAAGTATCAATAGGTAGCTTAGGTGTACTGCCCAAAGTTCTGGTCTTCGGGATGAATTTCCCTTAAAATGTCTTTCAGTGTCAGTCCTGAATGGACTATAGTATACCTCTGTCCAATTTCAGTTTGTATCTATATACTGAGCTGACCCATTCATGACCTAAGCTTGGTTTATTCCCTCCTCTGTCAGCTGGTCATAAGGAAGCTCCCCATATGTTCATAGGTGTCAGCTGAGGGAGAGGGCTGGTACGAGAGTGGGGGGTACCACGAGGGTCTAGGTGTGGGCCACCCGCTAGTGAATCCCACTCATGACTTCTAGCCCTATTCTTGTCCGGTCCCAGCTTTACCACTTTCTTCTCACGGTGGATTACTGCTGGCCAGGCCAACGTCAGGATGTGGTGAGTCTGTCTGAACTCTACTCACGATAAACATTTCTAGTTGCATAGCCGCTGGCTGTCCCACGGTCAAGCATTATCTCTTTACCAGGGCCCAGTAGCATAATGGGAGGTGTTTTTCAGAAAGTTAGTAATAATTCTTTGATCTAGATTCTTTGATCTAGATGGCATGGTCTTACCATACTAGCACTTTACTGTAGGATGAAGGGTATTCTGGCACCTGGGGTATATTTTTCAGCCTTTAGGGCTTCTGTTAAGCACTCCTAAACAAAATGAAATGACAAATTTGACATCTTGTTACATGCATATTCTTGACCTCATTAAGGTGGAAGGATAGATCTTGGGGTCACTCTTCAGCATAGCTTACACTTATCAAGGCTTATAGGAGTAGAGCTGAAAGGAACAGAGGGAACTTTTATACGTTTCAATGGCCCTTTTCTTCTAATCATTCTGATAATCTAAAAGGAAACATGTACAAAGTATTATCAGTGTCCTCTAAGATGCTCTCATATGCTGAAATTAAAGGCAATGTCTACTTCAACTAAGCCTTTAAACAAAGCTGGTACAAACACAAGAATCAATCAAGTGATTCTATTCAACGTGAGGAAAGGTGAAAGGCAATGAAAATCAGGTCAAAATCAGAACTGGAGCAGACTGTCCATGACTTTTCTTTCTTCTTTCTAAGGGTATAAAAGCATACAGTTTCTTCATTGTCTGTGTGAAAGGACTGTTTACTTTGCATCTAACACAGAATAAGGAGAGCCTTTCTATTCTGTTTACTCTAAAATGAAGCATTCCTAACCCATCTGAGTGATGGCATTGTCTTCTAATAGGAGAGGTATTTTGTGTTTACCAAAGTACAGCCTATCTAGAAAAATCGTAAAATGGCAGAAGCCTAAATGAAGACTTGGAGGAAAATTAGGGCATTATTTAAACAGGAATTACACATGATATTGTACTATAGAACCTAAGACGGAGCAGGAAAACGTTTAAGGGGAAGGGATTTTCCTGTTCTTAAAGAAACATGTATGTTATTAGAGAATTCTGAGCCCTGCAGATTTGAGTTCACTGTAGCAAAAAGGTTCCGCAAAAGATGAAATCATCTGTATTATATTATGAGCAGTCAGGCCAGTTGAAAACGGACATTGAGTTTGCAATGTGGTAGATATTAGCAAACACTTAAGAGAAACCACAAAAAACCTCATGCATTGGCCTGGAGTAAGCCTTCAACATCTGCTCAGGCCCTTCAGAGTCTACACTGCTGAGAACATGTCAGTTGGTTGGTCATTCCTCTGAACTTGAAGCCAGATGAGCAAATCCAAGCCATTTTATGGTACAATCATTCAAATCATTCCAGTATGTTACAGGACTTTTTGCCTTTGCCTTGAGCTTCAAAAAGAATTAGGCAGCATTTGCAACACTTCACACATTCCAAGGAAACGATTGGATCCAATTGCAAAAGTTTTCAAGTTCAGATGAATTTTTAATGTATAATTTATGCTGAACATCGAACTTAAAATGATACTTTGCTATAGAGTCATGGTGCTACAGTACAGCAAGGCAGTTACTGCTCTGCTTATTATTTTATCACATATGCTACTTATATTTATTATTTTTATTTAATAAATACTGATTTTGAAGTGACGCTAATCCTTTGACAGTCCCATCATAGGCTTCATCCAAATGGAGTAGATTCACCAATCAAGTTTAAGGTTTACAGAAGGGCATGTAAAGATGACCATACAATGAGAGGAATTCAATTACATCAAAATTTTTAACAAATGCTTTTAAAAAATATATTTTTTACATTTATGAGGCTGAAAACAATGGAGCAGATATTTGGGTTATTTCACTGCAGTGACATGTATTGTCTTGCTATCCATGAAATATCTCAAAATACATCATCTTTGTTTGAGAATCTTTATAAGTACACTGATATACGCAGGGCTGGAAGTGAATAGCGTCCTTTCAGTGCAGAATTAATCTCATTCTCAGAAGCAAATTATTTTATGGAAGCCCTAAAATATTTAATGTGTGCCTAACAGCCTCAGTGTTTCACAGTTAGGTTAGAGTTTCTCCAGTGTATTTCCTGTTAAATTACTGCTGCCTGGAAGGAAGTGGGAGTAGGGGAGAGAGAGAGGATGGGGGGAAAGGACTTTGCAGAAATTTTAAGTTGATTCACAAAATGCTCTTTTATGTTTTTCCTGAAATTCTGAGATGCTGAGTCTAATTTTTCCCCTTTCAGAGTTAGGATAAAAACAACAACGTTTGGACCTGTTCCTATGTGCCAAGAGGTATGCTTAATCCCCTATTTGCATTATTTTTTAATGTTTACCTGCAACAACCCCATGCAATCTGGGCTGCTATTATTATTCCTATTTCCCCTGTTAAGGAAAGTGAGAATTACAGAAATCAAATAACAATCTTGAGCTTGTACTCCAAGGTATCTGGAGGATCCAAAGCTTAAAGTCTAGTTAACACCAAATATTCTTGAATGAACAGCTAAAAAGAATCAAGTCTATATTATGATTTTGAGCATATTGAAATCCACATCCTAGGAGTCAGGACACTAGACCACAACTATATAAATCCCCTAAATGGTTAACTGGGTTAACTCTCAGATAATTGATTTTCTTTTTCTGGACAAGATTTTTTAAAAGGAAAAAAGAAAAGAAAAGAAAAGGTAAAGGTAGGTCTTGCTCATTTGGAGTTTTGGAGCTGACAAACCAAAGATCCTTGAATCCTTTTCAAGCAGCTGTAACCATTAGATGATAGCTGGCTCTGTAGAAATCACAAGGGAATTGGCGTTTCCTGCTCCTGAAAAGGAGTACAGAAATTAATGCTCTGCTTCTCCACTCACATGTGAGCATCTTAGGATGCCTGAATTCTCTTCTGGGTTTTGCTAAGAAAATGTCTAACTCATATTTGCAAACTTAAGAGTATTTTGTGAAAACGCACTGATATCTTGAACCTCAGCACTTGATCCACATCTGCAACACCCCAGAGATTTAGGAGCCTAGGAAGAGTCTTCCATCCCTTTTTCACCCTGCACTTTATTTTCAAGTCAGTTCCTGGGACCAAATAATGCCATAGCTCTGAGGCACCTTAGAGAGCATCCAGCTCAGTGTCTCCTTACTGGAGCTACTTTGGGAATTCAAAGACTTCCTGAGGAAGACTACAGAAAGGCTAGTTTTAATGGAATCACATTCTAAGAGGTCAATTACTCTGTACTCTTTCCTAATGTTTACCTGACTTGCCCAAGGAGATACTGGAGGTCTCAGAGTTTACCTTCTCTAATTATCTTTCACAATCAGCCTTTGCTTAGCTTACACAATGAAAGCTATCTCACCTTCTTATGAAATTTTTCTTGGGTGCACTACCCAGGAATGTAAAATCCTCTCGAATGCTAAACAAAAGGGCAATTTAAGAATGGAGAGCTCCTGAGGGCAGAGCTCCAGGAGAACAAAGTATAACAGAATTTTCTCAAGTGCCACTTATTCTCATATAAAGATGAAACAAATGAACGCCAAAGAAGTTAAGTGACCTACTGATGATCAATGCACCTACAAAGTAGAGGATTTTAGGTTTGAAATAGCATATGTCTGCTGGCTGCAAAGCCTGCCACCTCCCCTCCTTACCGTATTGCCTTAAAACATGTCGAGACTGGTAAGTCTGGTACTAAATGTCTAAGTTCATTATTTTTTTCCCTTATCTTACCTTTCAGTATTCAAGTCTAAAATGGAGACGGTCACAAAAAAGTCAAAGATTCCAGTGGAATTAAAACTATAGCCACACTGCCTCAGTATAGCCAATATATGGCATTACCCTCTAGACTAATACTTCTTTTCTCCTTAGAAGTATAAAAGATAGAATTACAAAGGGTCGTATTATACACACTCTAAGCATTAACTGCAAGTGGGAGTTTAATAGCTAGTTTTTTAGCCAATTTTTGTAATGGCAATTTTCCTCCCTTTCTGTGCTCTCTGACCATTTCTCCAACCTAATTTGGTTAACAAGCAAATTGTGCCTTCAATTGCCTTCACTTAGCCTGGGCAGGTAAGTAGTTGAGAGTCATTTTACATTTATTTCCTGTTGTTTCCCTTTTGAGAGGACTTCCCAGAGCTGTGTCACACACCCTCCATCTCCCCAAATTGCATTCCTTCAGAAAAACCCTGCCAAAACTTGGTAGTGAGAGATTTCCCTTAAAAACCTGGGCATGAAGCTGAAAAAGTTTTCTGACCCAAGAGAAACTCCACCAACTCCACCAACTCCACGTTCAGTGACATATCCCATATGTGATATGATTTAGAAATGGAAGAAAATACAAATTAACTTATTTACAAAACAGAAATAGACTCACAGAGACAGAAAATAAACTGATTGTTACCAAAGGGGAAAGGGCGGGGAGGGAGGAATAAATTAGGAGTTTGGGATTAACAGATATACACTACGATACCTAAAATAGATAAACAACAAGGACCCACTGTATAGCACAGGGAACTATATTCAATATCTTATAATAACCTATAATGGGAAAGAATCAGAAAAAGGATATATATTCATATATATGTATATATAATATATATACAGCTGAATCACTTTGCTGTACACCTGAAACTAACACATTGTAAATCAACTATGCTTCAATAATTTTTTTTAATTTAAAAAAAAGAAATGGAAGACAATAAGAAGGAAGGAGGAAGGAAGGAAAGAAGGAGGGAAGGAAGGAAACTGGGAACCAAGGGTGTGAGTTCTGATTTAAATTTTACCACTGCCTCACTCTGCATACTTGGGCATTCTCTTTACTTCTCCTATTTTCTGTTTATATAATCTGTAAAACTGGATTAATAATTCTACCTTTATAAATTGTTTAGAGGGTGATATGGGATAAATAAGTTAGTTGCCTAGTTCAGTTCAGTTTCTTGTGCAGAATAAACTCTCAATACATTACATGTAGCATTATTATGGACTTAGAAATGAGATGTGACTGTGCAATGAAATTCTCATTTACTCAGCAGAACTTACTTAGGCAACACATTTGGCTCCTATCTGGATAGACCAGGTGAAGGGGTAGTTCTTCATCCAAAAAACAGACCAATCTTCCCTTCTCTCCAACTCATACATTATTATTTTTGGAAGAAATATTATTTAGTAGAACAAGTTCAAGCTTCCATTTCCCAACGGAGAGACATTGAGAGAATGGTGAGAACAAGAGAAACAAGGAGTGGACACGTGGATAAGTTATCATCGATTTTGTGGATGAATATTCAAATAAAAGACTACTGAACAAAATCAACCCAATCAAATGCAAAGTATATACTTTCAGATATGTTTGAGTTGTGTTTCAAGGAATTTATCAAGCCACCAAGCTTTTATTTCAAATAGATGATAATAAGTGACATCAAAAACTGTTCTTTTCTATGTTTGTTAGGTATTTTTTATAATTTTATTTAATTATTTTTTAATTTTTTAATTTAGTTTTATTTATTTTTTTTATACAGCAGGTTCTTATTAGTTATCTATTTTATACATATTAGTGTATATATGTCAATCCCAATCTCCCAATTCATCCCACCACCACCTATTTTATTTGTATTAATTCATTTAATCTGTACAACAGAATGAGATTGATAATAATATTATTACCTGAGATTGGCCATAATATTTGAGATTGGTAACAATATTATTACCTATTTACAGAGGAGAGTTTATGGTCCAGGAAGGTTATGTGATTGGTCTATTTCACACATCTCATAAGTGGTGGAGCCAACATTTGGATTAGGCATTCTGGTTCCAGAGTAGCTGCCTTAAACAGTAGCATATACTGCCTATAATTTTCAAGATAATTAGAGGTAAGGGAAGAGGAGAGAAAAGAATGGCACATCTCTGAGTGAGCTTACTTACCTAAACAGCAATTTTCATTAAGATCTCCTTTCTCAATGAATATTATAGTGAATGTAAAATATTTCATGAAAATAAGAATTTACTGCTGTAGGAATTTTAAAAAATTAATTAATTAACTTATTTATTTATTTATTTATTTTTGGCTGCATTGGGTCTTTGTTGCTGCGCACAGGCTTTCTCTAGTTGCGGCGAGCGGGGGCTACTCTTCATTGCCGTGAGCAGGTTTCTCATTGCGGTGGCTTCTCTTGTTGCGGAGCATGGGCTCTAGGTGCGCAGGCTTCAGTAGTTGTGGCTCGCAGGCTCAGTAGTTGTGGCGCACGGGCTTAGTTGCTCCGCGGCATGTGGGATCTTCCCGGACCAGGGCTTTAACCCGTGTCCCCTGCACTGGCAGGCAGGTTCTAAACCACTGCGCCACCAGGGAAGTCCCCTGCTGTAGGAAATTTTATGATCATTCCACTGAAACAGGTCATGTTAGGGACAAAGAAGAGTCAGCCTTTAAACTTAGTACCCTACCCAGTCTGGTACAATTTCAAAGGAATTAACATACTTCAAAAGCAAATGCAGGATTCACTTGTGTGCAAATAGCAATAAGAATAACAAGGACAATAATTTACTCTGGCTGCACAGAAGTCACAGTGTTCCTATTTCATTTGCAGAGTCTCCAATATATTACTAAGTATCAAACATATGAGAAAGAGACTAGTTTGGTTAGGTCACCTTGTACTTGGTCTAGGTGGAATTGCTCTCCATAGAATATTGTTGGAAAGCATAGAAGAAAAGTTATCACAGCAGAATCTGCTAAGGAAATGTACCCAGAGCCAGAGATTGGATCAGGGCCACTGTTATACAGACTGAGTCTGAGTCGATTAAAATGATAATGTCCTATCTGTGGAAGGACACAATTATAGCATCAAGCCATGTCCATAACTTGGGAAATAAATTGAACATGCACTGCAGCTGTTTTCGTGGAGTGGGTGCAGAGTGTTATATAATTGAGCTTTCACCAAAAAATACAAGAGGAAACTGATTCAATAGTTATGAAATTAAGCCCTTACAGATCATTTTTCCGATTGTTTGAATACGTTTGCCCACCATTTTATTTATTTTTAAGAGTTTTCCAACAATGTACCCTCAGTTTGGGATGATAAATTGTTGAATTTAATTGAATGGAAAGAGAAATTCCTGTGGCTTGGAATCATTGCTTCCTTGTTTCAGAATTTCCTAATACCTTCAGGGCAAATTTGGTGATGAATTTCTAAAATAAAGCAATTTCTAGAAAGTTCCATCCAACAAGGTCCAAGTATTTCCTACCCACGGATAGAACATGAATCCCTAGGTTCAGCTGAGTTATCTGGAAAAAGATATCTAACTTCTCAGTTTCCTTGGCTGCAAAAGAGGGATAAATTAATACCTAATTCCAGGGTTCCTGAAGATTAGGTGCAGTAATGATGTAAGCCCTCAGTCAATGCCTGGCACAAACACTCAATATATATTATATTAAATCAGCTGAGTGGCTGTTCTAGTTGAGAATGCTTTTCCTCTCTGACATACAAACTATTGTGTTCTATGGACAAGATAATCCTAAATCCCTTATACTACTATTTTGCAACGTTTTTGATTTTTAGGAGGTGGTAGGTTGGTGTGAAATTATTTCTGGATCAAGGTAAAATACCTGGGCTCTAGTCATAAAGCTGTCACAGGACAGGGGATTTGAATGAGCCATTTTGCTTCCCTGTGTCTCTATTTTCTCATATCTAGAATGAAAATCATGTCCTTGCAAATATCTTTTGAAAAGAAACCATTTAAATAAGAAAATCAAACCAGTGGTAAAATCTCTAACCTGTCTAATGTCCTACAAAGACTAACGGTCCTGACCCACTAATGAAAGATAATTCAGTAATCAATTTCTACAGTTTCTAAACCACTCTCTCCAGTGGTTAAGGACTCATGCTTAGGTGGGGTTAAGCATGCAATAAGTGGACATGGAACTTAGTAACACTAACTGGACCAAAAGTTAACTTAACCATGGCCCCTGAAAATGTCCTTAGAAGTTTCCTAAACCAATGGAAACATGGTTAGATGTACAGAAATGGGCATTGCAGGCAATCTTCTGGCTCTTTCATCACTCTGAAAAGGAAGCAGCATATGTATCACCCCAACCTAATTGTTATTAAAGCTATTTCAGCATATTAGCTGCACAATATAATGAGATAAGCATGAAATATGGAATTCTAGGTTTAGAATTCAAGTACTAGCCCTGCCACTTTCAAATGAATTAAGTGCTCACTTTCCACATTCTAGAATGGGAAAGTAATACATTTCCCATGGGTAAATAATACTCTTTTAGTGTTGCTTTGAAGATTAATTGGCAAAGCACATGTAAAGGCCCTAATCTAATTACAACTCCTAAAAGATAGTCAGTTAATGCTAGTGTTTTTCCTTCTCCTCCAAGATCAGCTGACTCTCGCTGTCCAAATTTATGGAAGAGGAAAAAGAAACAAACTTTGGGATGAAAAATAATTTTCTAAATCAACTTAATTTTGTGTCAGATTTTTAGGCCTGAGAATTATACATCTTTGACCTCCACCTGGTGATTTATAATCAGGGAGAAATGCCTGGTTAGTTGTAGAAACTGTTAAATTTCTAAGGGATGTTATATATATAAGATCTAAATGTCAAATATCTATTTATTCAGAGGCTCTGTTATCTCATTTTTCTATCCTTGACTCCCACTAATAAGTAACTCCTTTTCCAACCCTGATATCCATCTCGTGTTCTAGCAACTCAAGACAAGTCAAGGTTTTACAACACCACCACAGCTAACCCACAGGTGTGTGAGTGAGAAAAAATGATTGTTGTCAAAGCTGCTGAGCTTTGGAGTGGTTTGTTACACAGCAATACTTAACTGATGATACGCTCTGCATAAAGTGTGTCTTCACCTTTACAGTCTCCAATACGTATTTCCTTTCTCAGTTGCCTACTGCCATTAAGGCAATGCCACAGACTTTTGATATGGTACACATTTAAGATACATACTCAAATTTAGTAGTACTACTAAGTGAGGGCTAGCTGCTTTAACAAGGAGACCTCAACATGTAGGATAGTTCAAACCTCTTCAACAGGACTGGGCAGGCAAGCAAGTTGAAGTTGCTTGGTTTTTAAAAGTTTTGAGAGTCATCATTTCATCAAGCCCAGAAGTTGAAAAGCGCATGGAGGATGTATCAGGAGATTTTGTGATCCAAGCCTAGAAGTGGCATACTTCATTTCTGCTCATATTTTATTAGCTACAACTTATTTGTACAGCCACACTAACTACGGAGAAGAACAGGAAATGCATTTTAGTTGAGTGCCAGGAAAAAGAGTATAACGTGCAGTTTTGGTGATCAGCTGGCAATCTCTGCCACACCCCACACAGCCCTTTTCGGAGGTGAGGAAAAGAGCTGATAAGGGCATCCTTTGCTGCTTCACTTAGGGATCTTTTAACTACTGAGATCACTATTGCTGCTGCTGCCGTACCTACTACTGCTCCATTTCCTATTTCATACGACCTTCTGTTGAGTTCTCACTGCCTTCCAGGCACTTAATATGCTTATTTTAGTTATTCCTAATATTACAGATGAAGAAAATTGATTAAAAAAATAAGTAGAAGAGTCAGAGAAAAAACTGTTATGTCACATTCCAACTCATTATATTGTATATCTGAACATAATCAAATTTGTCTTAGATGGTCTCAAGTATTTAAGTGAATGAACTATAGTTCGTCACATACACACACACACACACACACACACACACACACACACACAAATGTTAAAATCCCTGACAGTGGCAATGACAAGCTTGCTTCAGCTAAGGAGACAGGTGATTTTTCATGTTTCTCCTCAAAAAATGTACTGTATGTCTCAAAATTCCTTGGAAACTGGAGGCCATATTACTTATTTCCAAGAGATCAAATTTCAGTAATTTAATCAAAGTTGGTCAATGCAGTAAGAAAAAGAATTCAGTTGAAAAGTGTCTATTGATCCCTTAAAAAGAAACAATTAATGGCTAATATTTGCATTTCTTGTATGTATATAACTATAATTTGAGATATATATTTAATGAGTAAGGCAAAATCACCCAGCTAGTTAGTGTAATCTCATTCAGAATTACACAGTGCTTTGCCTATTTCTAATGATTGGGGAAAACTACTATTCTAAAAATGATTAAAAATATCTTTTTATGGCAGTCATAAAATAGGAAGAAAACAATAACATGATGCAGTTACATGATTATAAAGCTAGAAGAGACCTAAAAACTGTCCGATTCATTCATTTTCAAATTTTAATTTTGTTCTGCTTGGAAGGAATGAGTCCAGATTTTAATCCACTCTATCCTCCTGTTCCTATCATCTCCCACTGTTACATCTAGAGAAGCATAATAGAACATCTAGAACTCACTTGAGAACTATTTGAAACCCCACTGATTTTATTTTACATGTAAGGAAATAAAAAAGTAGACAAAATAGGAGAATGATTGAAAGTCATTCAGACAATCAAAAACTCAAGTGGTATTTTGTTTCCTTTTTCCTCACCTTAAATATTTCATTGAGCTCATCAGTTACTAAGAAAGAACTAATCTTGCAATTCCAATTTCTTTCATTAATTCACTAATTTATGCAAATAGTTATTGGGCAGATATTTATTGAGCATCTACCATGTTATAGGAACTGTGCTAGTTACTGAAAATTCAAAGGTTATCAAAACAGTGCTACAGTCATGAAGGTGTCAGTCTATCGTGGGAAGAGAAATAAGAACTCACTTTAAAACATGGATTAGTTAGATAGAAGAAACTGGAGATTTATGGGGAAGAAAAACCCTTTGGAAACCCAATAAAGCACAGAAAAGATTCTCTGTGGAGAAAGGGAAAGAGACAAAGGAGAAAAATGAGAGGACAAGATGGCAGAGTAGAAGGACCTTGAGCTCACCTCCTCTCATAAGCAGACCAAAATCACAACTAACTGCTGAACAACCATGGATGAAAAAGACTGGAGCCTACCAAAAAATATATTCCACATCCAAAGACATATAGAAGAAAGCACAATGAAAAATAATGAAATGACAAATTCATTGCAAGTCCACGTAAAGAATCAGGAAGGCATCACTGACCAAGTACCATGTTTTAAAAAAAACAGATGACAACCTGGCTTTTCACCATTGACCAATGCATCTGTGGGATAGCAATTTTTCAGAATTTTATGTGTGAAGGCCTCCAAGAAGCACAATCAATTCATGATCCTATATCTGGTCCCAAGAACTGCACAGAACTCCAGCCTGGCTCTGGTTTCTCTTTTTTAGCTTGCAGTATCTTACTGCTATTTCCAAAACAGACAAAGGATCTATTTGGCCTAAGATATTCCTCCTATTTGCAAGCATAAGTTGTGGCTTTGGATTTTCAGTGTCTCCTTTCTCCAGAATTAACCAAAGTTTTATTCATAGAACCTACTTTGTACAGGATGTCTGGAAGTGGCTGGATTTTAGAACATGCTTGGGTCTCTTACTTCCCACATCAATTTGAATTTATAGAGCAGAGCTTCTTTGAAAAGGTAATTCCCTAACCCATTAGACCTACTGTAAGAGGGCAGGAAATGGAGGAGAATAGGGCGGTATGCTTGAGGAGTGGAAGATAGGAAAAAAAGAGAGAGTATACTATTACACTTCACTGTGATGATCCAGCTTCTGGAACAAGGGGTCCAATATATGCCAGACCCTCCATAATCTCACTAAATATGATAAGTCAATTTTTTTTTTAGTGTGGAAGGTTGACAAAGATGGGACGGACAGTGACCTAGAGAGGCACCAGGAGCATCAATGCTGTAGTGCATCCCCATCCATGGAAACATAAGAAGCGTGGAAACAAGCACGCATGCACACACACACACACACACACACACACACATTTACCCGCCTAAACCAAGACAATGGGTAAATAAGCAGTGTAGGATTATGCTGTGAGGGTTTCAAAACTCACATAGAAGAGATATTTTTACTGTATGACGAAATTGAGTCATTTAGGCTCTTTGTCAAGGAAGTGTTTTTAAGAATATTAGTGTAAAGAATGAATTGGAATTAGAGCAAGCAGAAGGGTAAGGGAATTAGTAATATGTAAACATGCAGAAGACTTCGAAGGGTGTTACATAGCTTGTTGTGTAAGTACATGGCTTGTCACTTATTCCTGCTGGCTCACTCTGGCTTCCAAATTGATCAAAATGAAATAATTTAAATTAAGAATGACATGGCCCTTAGCTATTGTTTGAAAATATCTTTCATTGTATTTGGATGACACTAAAGGTCAAATATGTAAGTATGTCATTTTACTTCGGCTTGAAGATTTACCCAAGAGAATGGAAGAGTGGCCTTTCTTCTCTGGCCTTCACCTCTTAAATTCAGGAATTCACAACAGCTTCCTCTATCATATGCCCTGACCGCCTCTGAATTTCTCGTTACTCCTCTGGATCTAGTTCAAGACAATATAATTTGGAGATTTTTTGAATAAAGAAGTGGAGACACCTAAACAAAACTATCATATAATGTCCAATAATCAATTTTATGTCCAAGACCAATTACGGAATGAAGGCAATAGTTTTATATCATTTATTTTGGGGAAATGTTTTATATACTAACTAGGAAATGAACCCAATAATGTAATCATGTTTTCATATGTAAAATTACTAGGATAATCAAAAAAGTAAGCCAAGAAAACAAAGCTTTGTTTGGAATACTATAATTTGGGGTATTTATATTTATGAGATTTGGTGTTGCTGGTCTCACTTTAAAGGTGAAGACTATTAAATAACTATTGGAGATGTAACAAAAGGACATTGAGGCAAATTCCAATCCATAGCGCAGTAAAGATAGAAGAAGGAGGGAGGCTGTAAAACAGAAGGATTAGGCCATAGCCCTTCCTCTACCGCTGCTTATCCTAATACCTTAGGGATCCACCTGCCTGGGCATCAGACAGCGTACCTTTAAGACAATGATAGTCACACCTTACCAGTCCAAAGACAGAGGGCTGAACCAGAATTTCTCTGAGGTCCCTTCCAGTTATAAAACCCAAATCTAAATGCTGGTAAAAACTTAAAGGAGGCAGGTGACTAATAACCTGGGCCTCCATGACAAGTAGAAGTTAGAGTTCTGAAGATTTTCCCATGTTTCTCCCACACTCCCTCTAGGTTGGATCATGAGATGTACTAATTACCAGTCATAGTGGATTGTACTACCCTTGGCCAAATGGTCCAGTTTTGCTGCTCCCAGTAGAATGGTTATGTTATCTCCACCTTATTGAACCCAAGAGTGTCCATGTGATATCCTTTGGCCAAGGAAATGTAAGCAGAAGTGGCTATGATTCCTTCATGAAAGCAATGTTCTCCAAATAGTGAATAACGTAGGACTTAACTGTAGGTGACCAACCTTCCTTGTTTACCCACGTTTTAGAGGTTTCCTGGCATGTGGGACTTTCAGTCCCAAACTGGGATGAGTTTCCACCTTTGTTTTTAAATGATAAAAGCTCCCCAAAGTGCCTGGGTATAATGTTGTCCCATGGCTGCTTAGGATCTCCTGCCCAATACCTTTTTTATCTGCTTCCATACAAACTTAACATTTCTGTGTTCCATTTCCTCCTATTAAAGGTTACTAGAAAATAAATCTGATAAACCTATAATAATCCATATAAGGTCTCTCCTCTCTGACAGCATTGCCAATTTAATAGGCATCTTCAAGACCTTATCTCAAAGACATAAGTAAGTGGAAACATGAAGGTAAGAGATTTTGGAGACTGCAAGAAGATGCTCAATGATCCTCAGTTCATACCATGCACACTGATATGGTGTAGTAAACACAATTCTGGATTTTCATATATTAGATATCGCTTCAAGTCCCCACTCTTCTACATAATAGTTCTGTGACCTTGAGATGGCCACTTAACCTCTTTGAGTTTGGGTCCTCATGTTTTAGAAATGGAGCGAAAATAACATGGAAAGAATTTTGCAAACTCTTAAAAACCTGTAACATAGTATTACTTTGGAGTGCATTTATAAAGACTGACCACATTGCTAAATCATATTCTATTCATTTCCCAAAGTATTTTTTTAAATTTAATGATCATTTCCCTTACCCAAACTCACACCCATGTATAGCAAAAGAAGAATGGGCAGGTAGTATCTACCCTACACCCACAAATACGGACATGATGTCAACTTATACCAGGGTACGGTTCCAACTTGGTCAATAAAACATGGGTAATAATGATTAGAAATGCATATGTGACAGTGTAGAGGGCAGTATGGGTGATAGGGAGGAGTCAGGGTAGTAGAAGGAAAAGCAACTTGTCATTATTCTGAATCTCTGTACTAGAAGGCAAAGAACAAAATACACCAGAACTCCTGGTAAGTGCATTTTCACTTTAAATGGGAGCTGTTAACTCCCCTGTCTGTTAACTCTGCTATCACAAAATACCACAGAATGGGTGCCTTGTAAACTACAAACATTTATTTCTCACAGTTCTAGAGGCTGGAAGTCCCAGATCAAGGTGCCAGCAGATTCAGTATCTTGTGAGAACCCACATCCTGGTTCATAGAGAGCTGTCTTCTCACTGCAACCTCACATGGTGGAAGGAGCGGGAGAACTCTCTGGGACCTCTTTGATAAGACAATTAATCCCATTCATGGGGGATCTACCCTTATTACCCAATCACCTCCCAAAGGCCCTGCTTTCAAATACCATCACGTTGGGCATTAGGTTTCAAAGATGATCCATCTAATTTGCCCCTCCAAACCTATGCCCTGTTTTCTCCTCCCTACTCTGTGCCCTTGTATGAATTACATCAACGGGTGTCTTTGCCCTCTGGCTCCAAATGGAAACATTGGCAGAGACTGGAGGAAGGGAAGTAAGATTAGAGTATTTCCCCCCTGAATGAACCATTTTCTTGAATGGTTGCTGGGGAGTTGACTGTATCCCTCACCTGAAAGTCACAATTCAGGTCAGAGTAGCCTTCTCCACATGACTCATTCCAGGTTCCCATCATCTCTAATTTAAGGCAATGACAGCACTGTGATGTTACTGTCCCAGGGACATTTTGCTATCAACTTGTGGTTTCCCTACACCTTGTTAAACCTTCTTCAAATAAGCCATTTTGAGAACACAATTTATTTCCTACCAACCCTTGAAAGGATTCAAGTACCTCCTCTGTGTCAGATCTACACTTGTAGATATATATGTTCTGTTTATTTTTTAGTATGTAAGAATCATTATTTTAATTTATTTATAGTAACACTTTGTATTAATTATTATGTCATTGAAAGAGAGTCTCTCTCTTGATTCTGCCTTCTTTAATCCTGAAAAGAAATAAATTAGACTTACAAGATCCAGTTGTTCTACAGAACAGAGTCTTGACCAGCCTCTCTGGACACTGGTTTCAATGAAGGCTACCGAAAAGCTTACAAACAGAGTCTCCTGTCCTGTGCTTTCCTGCAAGATAAGTGAAACTGATTGCTGGATAGCTTCCAAAGTGCTGTTTTAAAGGCCTGGATTCTCTCTCATCTTTTAGTCCATTTTCAACTAACACATGTGAACAATCTGAGCCCTGCCAGTGTATTTCCTGGCAGACACAGCATGTGTCACTTTTATTGCTCATTCAGACTTGGGAATTGAATTGAATGCAACAAATGCTTACTAAGCCACAATTTCGTGCAGAAGCACTTTGTTAGGTGCTGTTGAGAGTACAGAACTAAATTATTGTTATCAGGAATTTAGGAAACATTTTTTAAATTGAAACAGTGACTATTAGTTGTTACACAGCTTTATGTTCCAAACTTTTACCAGCGATTTATTCATTGTTTCATTTAATTTTTTCATTTAATTCATTTAAATTTCAGAAAAATCCTGCAAGGGAAGCAATTATTTTTATTTTTATGAATGAAAAACACAGAGGCTCAGAGATGTTAAGTATGTTACCCATGATTACACAGCTAGTAAGTGGAAAAATTAGGATTTGGATCCAGAATTTGGATCCACTGATCCAGGTGAGCCTGGTGCCAAAGCCCATGTTCATCACCATAAACCTAGAAAATGGCACTAGTCTTATTCTGGATTCAAAACAGCTGAGGAAAATGATCTTCCAAAATGTCAGCTGCCCATCGAATCTTACTGCCTTCTCCCTTTGAGCAGCTGACAGAACACAGGCAAATTATACCATAAATGTGTACAATCATGGTTTCTGAGGGGATGGGTTTCCAGGACCCCTGCCGGGATACCAAACTTTGCTGATGCTCAAGTCCCTTACATAAAATGTGTGCAGTACAGGAAGCTGTCTGCTTCTGCGGATTCCGCTTCTGCGGGTTGGGTTCAACTAACTGTAGATGCAAATTCAAACCTCACCTATGCGGAGGGCTGACTGTACTGACTCCTGCAAGGTGAGTCAGGAAAAAAAGGTTGGGAAAGTAGGGGAGCATGTCTCCTCCTAGGTTAAGTCTGCCCAACAATCAAAGGGTTTTTACAGACAGGCTCTCAGACATGGTGAAGTGAAGTGAAGCCTGGAGAAAATACAGGATGCTTTCATCCAAATGGAAAAGCATAGAAATCTCCCAATTATTCAGTCTTATTGTACGCATAGTTGGCTGGTAGACAGAGAATATTAGAGTCTCTTTTCAATGTACTAGGAGGACTGATGAATTAAGGGAAAGTGTAGTGATTTCTTCAGTTAGACAAAGAATCCCTTTTTTGATATGATTAATCATTCACTTCATTAATCTTATTTCAAGATGTTACAAAGAAATGTTTCTTTCTTATTACCACACATTACTAGTGTGCCTTTTCCTGGTTACATACTATACTGGTATGCAACTGTGCCCCAGAAATTTCCTGTTTAAAAAATAGGAGCCTAAAATAGAAGAATTAAATAACTGACACTGTGATAAAGCTAGTGCTCTCTTTCTCTCTCTTTCTCTCTCTGCTCTAGTACAAAAAATTGCTCCTGGGAAAAACCAATTGCTGGTCCCTTCCTACCACAGAAGCCTTGTTGGGTCTGCATTATAATTCAAACAATAAGTGATCTAAGTTCTTTAGAAGAAAAAACTCTCAAAGGGCCCTCTCTTCTGTTCCACTTTTAAAACAGGAAACATATTTTGCTTTTTAGCCAAAATGACCACATCATTTGCATCTTGAGAAGCAAATGAAGTTTTTTCCCAAAGCTGAATATGATTTCTTAAAGGAGCTCTCCATAATTAATGAGTAGAAACAAATGTCTTTGTACAGGCCATCCTTTTTCAAGATGAAATTTGGTTTGAATGGCAGCAGGTGGATGGTGGAGATGGTCAACTGTGCACATGATTCAGAAACAGAAGAGAAGAGAAGTTAGCCTTTAACTTCTGTCTGCTCTTCTTTTCATTCACTTCTTTTGGAGCCGGGAACTTGTCCCAGGGCTTCAAAGTATCAAGCATGGAATAAGTACAGTGGTTGTGTATGTCCTATGGAGTGCAGAATCCAGTGAGCAAGGACAGGCTGGTGACGAATGTTCTGTACAAGTCTTACCATAACACACATTCTAATCCTGCTTCCTAGATTCTGTTAGTGCTCTTTTGCCTGACATGGTGTGAAACAGAGGGTTGATTCAGGACATGAGCTAGTTATATGACTTTGGGTAAGTCCTTTCCCTATGTCATTTCCCCGAATCTCAGGTGTTTCCTTTGTAAATTGGATGAGGTGAGAGTAGACAAACCTTGCTTTTCTCAAACTCTAATATTCCATACACTAAAAAGCAATAGTTTTCATCAGATCCTTCCTCATGGCAAAACAATGTCTTCAGAGGAAGTTTTGAGCTGCCAGTGTAAACATCAGAATCTCTTAGTATGGAACGTAACTGCCATCAGTATGATGTCCGGATCACTGCTGTTCTGGCCCCTGATTTCATATCTTGTTCCATGTGTAGCAATGGCCAAAGTTCATACTTTGGAAGAACTGAGATGTTGACTACCACCCGTGGTGAAGTTTGGCCATTGCATCTGAAACAAAATAAGATGAAGCAATGTACTTGGAAAGCAAGGGTTTACTATAAATTCATTTTGCCAAGTGTGGGGTGCCAACTAAAAATTGTCACTTGCCATTTGCTTCTACAAGGATTAGGTCACTAGCCACTGAAGTCGCTGACCTTCAACACAGCCCGAAAGGAGTTCAGGGTGGAGATCAGGAATGAGGCTCTCTGTGCTCTGGGGGCAACTGGCAGAAGAGGCCTTCAGATAGGTAGATATTTTCAGAAGGTTTTATGAGCCCAATATCTTGCATCTTCTCATATATAGAAAAGCACTAAAATCATAAACGGGGACATCTGCTCCTCTTGACTAGCAGCAACCTTCTCGGGACCAGCAGCAAGCCTTGCCAAAATGTGTGCTTGATTGCACGTAACCCCCTTTACCAAAATCACATATATACTGACCTCCCTGTCACACACACCTTTTCAGAGCAGTTCCTCAGAGCTATCCTAGAGGCTGTCTCCCAGGTTATGGTCCTCATTTTGCCCCAAATAAAACTTAACTCACAACTCTCACATTGTGTACTTTTTTTCAGTCAACAGGGGATAACACTATTTGGAAAAGACTGTAACAGAATTTGGCCAGAATAAACTGTCTTCAATATTTGGACTGGCCTGGTGAGATATATTCTCCAAGACTTTGGTTAGTACAGTTGGACACTACAGCTGTGATGTGTCATCACTGACAAGACGGTTAAGTCAGTTTCGTGTTTCCCAAATATCAGTCATTCATATACCACCTGCAGAAATTTTGTGAATCCATATTTTTACTTAAATTGATCCATTATTTTAATATCATTAATTTATTTAAAACAACTTTTTCACTATTATAAACAGAAAGCCATAAGTAGAAGTAAATCATACAACAAAGAGTAAACAAAACATTGTTACTCAATTTTTAAAATTATAATTAACCAAAAGTTAATTTTTAAAATGAGCACTAAAAAACTCTTTAACAGAGTCTTTAAAACCTGTGTGGGCATACTCTACCAATCGACCTCTTTGGCCTTCCCAACACAGTCTCCTGGTTGTGGACGCCAGCCACAGTGAACATCTTTTAATTTTTCATTATCCTGGCTCTTCTTCATCTGGGTTATCACAGGCTGTTTTCTCTACACGTGAGGCTCTTCCAGATCCCCTTCCTACATTTCTGTTCAATCCTCAGGTTTCAGACTCAGCTAAAGGTCACTTTCTCAAGAAAGATTTTCCTGTCTTTGTGACTAAGACAAATTTTCCTGTATCTGAAATCACGGCGTACCTTTCCTTTGTATGCCTTACTCTGTGGCAATTTTACATTTCTTTTGCATTTCTTTGTTTAATGCATGTCTTGCCCAATAGACTAGCAGTTCCAGGAAGGCAAGTCGGGTTTTGTTCACCCCAGCATCTAGCTTGATACCTGATAAACTGTAGAAATTGGGATTCTTATCCCAGGTCAAGCAACAGTAAAGGGTGGAACATGAGGGACAATCTTATATTTTTCTGGAAAGAGAGAGGCAATTTTCCCCCACGAGAAAGAAACTATTTCCTCAGGTAAGGGGACACAAATGGGAGTGATTCTGGTGTGGGGAGGTTGAATTTCAGTGTCCTCCACATTTCCAAAACCTCTTTGATCTAGTAATTCCAATTGTTGGGATCCCATTCTTTCTCAATTCTTTTCTTTTAATATTTAATTTAATTAATTTATTTATTTATTTTTATTTTTGGCTGCGTCAGGTCTTAGTTGTGGCACGCGTGCTCTTCGTTGCAGCGCACAGGCTTCTCTCTAGTTGAGTTGCGTGGACTCAGCAGTTGTAGCGAACGGGCTTAGTTGCCCCGCAGCATGTGGGATATTAGTCCCCCAACCAGGGATCGAACCCGCATCCCCTGCATTGGAAGGTGGGTTCTTAACCACTGGACCACCAGGGAAGTTCCTCTTTCTCAATTCTTATTTTTACATATAAATACCCTTGTAACTCTGTAAGTTTAACAATTAAAATAGATATGGATCCATTAAGGAAATCTTTATACGTGAACCACCTGATATTATCATGCATTCCACCAATGACACTTACACCACACTTTGGGAAACCCTGTTAGAGTTAGTATGGGGTTAATATTCCCGAAGTCATATCACGTTTCAATCATATCACCCTCACCTTCTCATAATATCTAAATCTATGTATCTTTCAAAGCTTATTTTCAATATATCTTCTTATTTAAAGTTTTTCCTAATTCTCGTAAATAGATTTAATCTTTCTCTCCACTGAAAGGCACAGGTCCAGAACTTTATCCAGTTTCCATTTTAAAATGTATCACTTATTATTTTCGATTGTACTACTTTATTCCCATATCATAACATCACCAATAAACAATCAAATAATTAACCTCTCCTTGTGAGGCAGGGTTTTTGTCTTATTTATATTTTAATTTCTCACAGTGCCTGGCACAATACAGACATTCAAAGTAATATATAATTGTATAAATGAATCTGGCATGTTCCGTTTTTAAAAAGATGCTTAAATTTTCTGGGCCTGACCTTAAAATCTCAACCCATTCCCTGTGTGTGGGATACTTTGTTGTGGATGACATTTTTCTTCTTTCTTATATCTCAGTTTTTTATAGAGAGTTCTAAGTAGAGAGAACGGACCTCTCCCTTAGTGGTTTTCACAGTCTGGCTGGGGTAACAAGATATGGTTTGACAGTAGAGTCTAACTGTGAAGGTACATTAAGCCAAGGGAACATGAGGAGGCAGGGATGCATCATGGGACCTTGGAGATCAAGGACATCCATGTTGTTTGATAAGCTCTTGTTTGATTAAGTTTAGGAAGGATCCCACAAAGTGGGACACCCCTGTTCTTAGTTTTTTTCTTTGCTAATGTATTCTGAAAAGTAGAATTGAATATTTGATAATAGTGATAGGTAGCTGTTGTTAGTACAAATCACAGTTATTTATGTTTCCATTCCATTCAGCTACTCTAATGAATGTAATTGCTGCCAACTTGGCCATCTTGCCTCTTCTTTCTCTCATCCACAAACCAAATTAATCCTTCTCCGGCACAGCACCCTCTATACTACTCTCCTGCTGAAAAGCCTTCAATTGCTGCTTCTCTTTGCCTAACAATTTAAAAATAGTACTTAGCTTGGCATTGGGTGACTTCTACAGTCTAGACCCAACTCACTTTTCAGTTTCTCATACTCAAGTTCAGAAAAGCAAACAGACAACCTCTAGACTGGGTTGTTTCTAAAATATTTTGACTCAGTTAGTACTATTGAAAATGACATATGAGTCGTCAACATTTAAAAATCAGAATAGAGCACACGAAAATCTGGATTTCTGTCCTTCTTGAAAAATTCAGAATCTCTAGCAATGCTGGGTCTTCATTCATGTGTGACAATATTCACAAGTACCATCAAGAAGCAGCTGTTCCCTTTCTATAGTCAGACCCTCTCCAGTTCTCCACAGACTCCATAATTCCCTATGACTCTTGCAAACAGCAGCCTTGTTCATTTTCATTGCCTGTTAAACCTCTGCAGACATCTGCATTCAAGGCCCCTATTCAAGCCATAAAGAACAGTTTGCTGTTAGTCTAATTATCCTGCCCCTACTCAGTTGTTGGAATTGTCCCCTTTACATAGGTGGACACATCTACCTTGCCACATCCCATCTCCCATCAACAGTCAATGTCTTTATCAATACTTTTTATTTTGGCTGGGGGGGAGAAGAAAACATGGAATATTTAATGGCCATGGGATAGGTAGGCAAAGAATTCTTAAACAGGACACAAAACATCACTAATCATAAAGAGCAACAATGATAAATTAGACTTCATTAAATTGAGAAATTGTCTTCATCAGAAGACAACAAAGAAAATGAAATGGCAGTTCACAGTGAAGGAAGAGAGTTTTTCAATACATATATCCAACATAGGACTTCTATCCAAAATATATAAAGAACTACTACAGCTAAATAAGGACAAGGCAAACAATCTAATTTTTAAATGAGGAAACTCTTAAATGAGGAAAGAAGATACCAAATAATGGAAAAGAATCTGAAAAATAAGTGTATATATAGATATATACACACACATATGAATCATTTTGCTATACACACACTTAAATTAACTAGAGTTCAATTTAAAAAATGGTTAATAAAAAAATAAAACAATGCAAAGCAAAAAAGAGCTTACCTAAATACCCAATAAGAACTTGAAAAAAGTGCTCAATATCAATAGCCAGAAGGAGAGCGCAAGTTAAAGTCACAATGAAATATCATGATACATCTGCCAGAAAGGCTAAAAATTTTTTTAACAATACGATAAGTCAGAGAGGGTGGGAAACAACTGGAACTCTCATACGCTGCTGTTTGGAACAACTGTTTTGGAAAATTGATTGGCAATATCTACTAAAATGAAACATGCAAAATCCCTATGACTCAGCCATACTACATATCTATCCCAAAGAAATGAGTACACATGTCTACTCTAAGACACAGATCAGAATTGTCATAGCACTATTACGTATAGTACCCCCCAACTAGAAACAACCCAAATGTCTACCAACAGATATTGGATGAATAATTTATAACATGTTTATACTACGGAATGTTTTACACCAATAATAAAGGATGAACTACTGGTATGCAACGACAAGGATAATTTCACAGAAATAGTGCTGAACTTAAAAAGCTGGCACAAAAGAATACATTCTATATTTTTGCATTTCACAAAGTTCAAAGAAAGGCAAGACTAATCTATGGTGATAGAATTTTCTTCTTAAAAAGTTCCTAAATGATTCTAAAGTATCTAGGTTCGAGAACTACTTATACACTGAGGAGGTAATTGAGGTCCCAGAAAGTTCATCAATACATTTGAACACACCCTATCAGACATGCCCTATTTTTCCATGTTCATAATATCTTATAATTTATTTTATGGAATTCTCATTGTCTTTCCTAAAATAAGGTTAATTAGAAAATGGCTTTTTATTCCTTCTTGAGTTAGACATTGGACAGATGACTAAGAGCAGAGACTTTGTTTTCAAACCAACTTGGATTCAGTTCTCCACTCAGCCACCCACTGGCTTTGTACTATCAAGTTTGAGTCCTTTATGCTTTAAAATGTCAGTTTCTCTATCTGCAATGTAAAGCTAAGACTGTGACTCATTTCATAGGTTTTTGTGAGTATTAGAAGAGACAATACACGAAGAGGGCTTAGTACAGCTCCTGGCACCTAATAAGTACTCTCGAAATGTTAACTATACTAACTCTTATTATTAATATGACAGCATTCCTGGCAGTTATTTTCACTGTGCTTTTTTAAAGCAAAGAAACTTTGCAGCTGAATAATCAAAAGGACAATGATCCAGTCTTATTTGCAGCCTATGAAACAAGCAGCAACAAAAATCTTATTTCATCTCTTTTACTAGATAGTAAAACATTAATATTTGACATTTATATAGCACCTGCAGAATATAAAACAGCTGGGGTTGGTGTTTCATAAAGGAGCCCTCAAAGAGTTCTACCTTTAGGAAAGATCTCATTAAAATCAAAGCAACATGACATTATCACCCTCCTTAAAGGAATGGCTGAATTATGCATTTTAACAGAGAAACTGACCATAATAGAGCATTAGAAATTATCTACTTCTTGTATAAAATTCTTTCACCCTATTACTCCTTCCTGAATACCATGTGTAGACCAGATTAGCTTCTCTCAAGAAAGAAATAATCAGAAATTAAATGATGAGAAACATAACGAACCTATTGTATGGGTCAAAATAAATAACTGAGGTACTTGCCATACTGGCAAGATGAATGAAGAGGAAGAAAGAGGAGAAGGAGTAGAAGATGGACTAACTATTCCCAAGCACTTCTTAGTACGTGATTTCACATAATACTAACAACACTAAGAAGTAGGCACTACTACACTCTCCAATGAACAGACACAAGAATTAAAGCTTGGAAAGGCTACATAATTGGCTCGTTGATCTAGTGAGTAGTAGAGGTGGGATGCCAACTCAATTCTTTTTGTTCCAAGAGTTCCATTCATATTCACTATGTTCTAATACTGTGGAAGTATCTAAACAAATGAACTTAATTCAGTCAATAACCCTTTATGATCTCAAGAACTTTTGTTAAATTCCACGTAACTAGAAATAGAGAAAAGTTCTGGATACTGAGAGAGGCAAGTAAACAGTATACAAACGGAATTTCTACTGAATACTCCAGTTAATGATCATGACCTGCAATATGGGACATTTCTCCTAAACTTTACTGAGGTCAAAGAATAGCAAACTACCTACAAAGAGGTTTAAAGAGCATGAGAGGTGCACACCTTCAAGATGGCGGAGGAGTAAGATGTGGAGATCACCTTCCTCCCCACAAATACATCAAAAATACATCTACATGTGAAACAACTCCTACAGAACACCTACTGAATGCTGGCAGAAGACTGCAGACTTCCCAAAAGGCAAAAAACTCCCCACGTACCTGGCCATGTGGCTGACACGGTCTTGGTGCTCTGGCCGGGTGTCAGGCCTGAGCTTCTGAGGTGGGAAAGCCAAGTTTAGGACATTAGACCACCAGAAACCTCCCAGCCCAACATAATACCAATCAGCAAGAGCTCTCCCAGAGTTCTCAGTCTCAATGTTAAGACCCAGCTCCACTCAACGAACAGCAAACTCCATTGCTGGACAACCCATGACAAACAACTAGCAAGACAGGAACACAAACCCATCCATTAGCAGAGAGTCTGCCTAAAATAATACTAACTTCACAGACACCCCAAAACACCCCACTGGACGTGGACCTGCCCACCAGAAAGACATGATCCAGCCTCATCCACCAGAACACAGGCACCAGTCCCCTCCACCAGGAAGCCTACACAAGCCACTGAACCAAGCTTACACACTGGGGGCAGACACCAAAAACAACACAAACGACGAGCCTGCAGCCTGTGAAAAGGAGACCCCAAACACAGTAAGTTAAGCAAAATGAGAAGACAGAGAAACACACAGCAGATGAAGGAGCAAGGTAAAAACCCACCAGACCAAACAAATGAAGAGGAAATAGGCAGTCTGCCTGAAAAAGAATTCAGAGTAATGATAGTAAAGATGATACAAAAACTTGGAAATAGAATGGAGAAAATACAAGAAACATTTAACATGGACCTAGAAGAACTAAAGAGCAAAAAAACAATGATGAACAGCACAATAAATGAAATTTAAAATTCTCTAGAAGGAATCAATAGCAGAATAATTGAGGCAGAAGAACGGATAAGCGGCCTGGAAGATAAAACAGTGGAAATAACTACTGCAGAGCAGAATAAAGAAAAAAGAATGAAAAGAATTGAGGACAGTCTGAGAGACCTCTGGGACAATATTAAACACACCAACATTCGAATTATAGGGGCTCCAGAACAAGAAGAGAAAAAGAAAGGGACTGAGAAAATATTTGAAGAGATTATAGTTGAAAACTTCCCTAATATGGGAAAAGAAATAGTCAATCAAGTCTAGGAAGCACAGAGAGTCCCATACAGGATAAATCCAAGGAGAAACAGGCCAAGACACATATTAATCAAACTATCAAAAATTAAATACAAAAAAAAAACTATTAAAGGCAGCAAGGGAAAAGCAACAAATAACATACAAGGGAATCCCCATAAGGTTAATAGCTGATCTTTCAGCAGAAACTCAGCAAGCCAGAAGGGAGTGGCAGGACATATTTAAAGTGATGAAAGGGAAAAACCTACAACCAAGATTACTCTACTCAGCAAGGATCTCATTCAGATTCGACAGAGAAATTAAAATGTTTACAGACAAGCAAAAGCTAAGAGAATTCAGCACCACCAAACCAGCTTTACAACAAATGGTAAAGGAACTTCTCTAGGCAGGAAACACAAGAGAAGGAAAAGACCTACAATAACAAACCCAAAACAATTAAGAAAATGGTAATAGGAACATACATATAAATAATTACCTTAAATGTAAATGGATTAAATGCTCAAACCAAAAGACATAGACTGGCTGAATGGATACAGAAACAAGACCCATATATATGCTGTCTAGAAGAGACTCACTTCAGATCTAGGGACACATACAGACTGAAAATGAGGGGATGGAAAAAGATATTCCATGCAAATGGAAATCAAAAGAAAGCTGGAGTAGCAATTCTCATGTCAGATAAAATAGACTTTAAAATAAAGACTATTATAAGAGACAAAGAAGGACACTACATAATGATCAAGGGATCAATCCAAGAAGAAGACAACACAATTGTAAATATTTATGCACCCAACATAGGAGCACCTCAAAACATAAGGCAAATGCTAACAGCCATAGAAGGGGAAATCGACAGTAACACAATAATATTAGGGGACTTTAACATCCCACTTTCACCAATGCACAGACCAACCTAAATGAAAATAAATAAGGAAAGATAAGCTTTAAATGACACATCAAACAAGATGGACTTAATTGATATTTATAGGCCATCCCATCCAAAAACAAAAGAATACACTTTCTTGTCAAGTGCTCATGGAACATTCTCCAGGATAGATCATATCTTGGGTCACAGTCAAGCCTCAGTAAATTTAAGAAAATTGAAATCATCTCAAGTATCTTTTCCAACCACAATGCTATGAGACTAGATACCAATTACAGGGAAAAAACCTATAAAAAATACAAACACTTGGAAGCTAAACAATACGCTACTAAATAACAAAGAGATCCCTGAAGAAATCAAAGAGGAAATAAAAAAATACCTAGAAACAAATGACAATGAAGACACGACGACCCAAAACCTATGGGATGCAGCAAAAGCAGTTCTCAGAGGGAAGTTTATAGCAGTACAATCTTACCTCAAGAAACAAGAAACATCTCAAATAAACAACCTAACCTTACACCTAGAGCAATTAGAGATAGAAGAACAAAAAACCCCCCAAAGTTAGCAGAAGGAAAGAAATCATAAAGATCAGATCAGAAATAAATGAAAAGGAAATGAAGAAAATGATAGCAAAGATCAATAAAACTAAAAGCTGGTTCTTTGAGAAGATAAACAAAATTGATAAACCATTAGCCAGACTCATCAAGAAAAAAAGGGAAAGACTCAAATCAACAGAATTAGAAATGAAAAAGGAGAAGTAAAAACTGACACTGCAGAAATACAAAGGATCATGAGAGACTACTACAAGCAACTACATGCCAATAAAATGGACAACCTGGAAGAAATGGACAAATTCTTAGAAAACCACAACCTTCTGAGACTGAACCAGGAAGAAATAGAAAATATAAACAGACCGATCACAAGCACTGAAATTGAAACTGTGATTAGAAATCTTCCAACAAACAAAAACCCAGGACCAGATGGCTTCACAGGCAAATGCTATCAAACATTTAGAAAAGAGCTAACACCTATCCTTCTCAAACTCTTCCAAAATATAGCAGAGGGAGGAACACTCCCAAACTCATTCTACGTGGCCACCATCACACTGATACCAAAACCAGAAAAAGATGTCACAAAAAAAGAAAACGACAGGCCAATATCACTGATGAACATAGATGCAAAAATTCTCCACAAAATACTAGCAAACAGAATCCAGCAGCACATTAAAAGGATCATACACTATGATCAAGTAGGGCTTATCTCAGGAATGCAAGGATTCTTCAATATATGCAAATCAATCAATGTGATACACCATATTAACAAACTGAAGGATAAAAACCACATGATCATCTCAATAGATGCAAAAAAAGCTTTCGACAAAATTCAACATCATTTATGATAAAAACTCTCCAGACAGCAAGCACAGAGGGAACTTACCTCAACATAATAAGGGCCATATATGACAAACCCAAAGCCAACATCGTTCTCAACGGTGAAAAACTGAAACCATTTTCACTAAGATCAGGAACCAGACAAGGTTGCCCACTCTCACCACTATTATTCAATGTAGTTTTGGAAGAATTAGCCACAGCAATCAGAGAAGAAAAAGAAATAAAAGGAATCCAAATCAGAAATGAAGAAGTAAAACTGTCACTGTTTGCAGATGACATGATACTATGCATAGAGAATCCTAAAGATCCTACCAGAAAACTACTAGAGCTGATCAATGAATTTGGTAAAGTTGCAGGATACAAAAGTAATGAACAGAAATCTCTTGCATTCCTATACACTAATGATGAAAAATCTGAAAGAGAAATTATGGAAACACTCCCATTTACCGTTGCAACAAAAAGAATAAAATACCTGGGAATAAACCTATCTAGGGAGACAAAAGACCTGTATGCAGAAAACTATAAGACACTGATGAAAGAAATTAAAGATGATACAAACAGATGGAGAGATATACCATGTTCTTGGATTGGAAGACTCAACATTGTGAAAATGACTATACTACCCAAAGCAATCTACAGATTCAATGCAATCCCTATCAAATTACCAATGGCATTTTTTACGGAACTAGAACAAATCATCTTAAAATTTGTATGGAGACACAAAAGACCCCAAATAGCCAAAGCAGTCTTGAGGGAAAAAAACGGAGCTGGAGGAATCAGACTCCCTGACTTCAGATTATACTACAAAGCTACAGTAATCAAGACAATATGGTACTGGCACAAAAACAGAAACATAGATCAATGGAACAAGATAGAAAGCCCAGAGATAAACCCACGCACCTATGGTCAACTAATCTATGACAAAGGAGGCAAAGATATGCAGTGGAGAAAAGACAGTCTCTTCAATAAGTGGTGCTGGGAAAACTGGACAGCTACATGTAAAAGAATGAAATTAGGACACTTCCTAACACCATACACAAAACTAAACTCAAAATAGATTAAAGACCTAGATGTAGGGCCAGACAGTATAAAACTCTTAGAGGAAAACAGAGGCAGAACACTCTATGGCATAAATCACAGCAAGACCCTTTTTGACCCACCTCCTAGAGAAATGGAAATAAAAACAAAAAATAAACAAATGGGACCTAATGAAACTTCAAAGCTTTTGCACAGCAAAGGAAACCATAAACAAGACAAAAAGACAACCTTTAGAATGGGAGAAAGTATTTGCAAACGAAGTAACTGACAAAAGATTAAACTCCAAAATATACAAGCAGGTCATGCAGCTCAATGTCAAAAAACAAACAACCCAATCCGAAACTGGGCAGAAGATCTAAACAGACATTTCTCCAAAGAAGATATACAGATGGCCAACAAACACATGAAAGGATACTCAACTTCACTAATCATTAAAGAAATGCAAATCAAAAGTACAATGAAGTATCGCCTCACACCAGTCAGAACAGCCATCATCAAAAAATCTACAAACAATAAATGCTGGAGAGGGTGTGGAGAAAAGGGAACCCTCTTGCACTGTTGGTGCGAATGTAAATTGATACAGCCACTATGGAGAACAGTATGGAGGTTCCTTAAAAAACTAAAAATAGAACTACCATATGACCGAGCAATCCCACTACTGGGCATATACCCTGAGAAAACGGTAATTCAAAAGAGTCATGTACCACAATGTTCATTGCAGCACTATTTACAATAGCCAGGACATGGAAGCAACCTAAGTGTCCATCGACAGACGAATGGATAAAGAATATGTGGCACATATATACAATGGAATATTACTCAGACATAAAAAGAAACAAAATTGAGCTATCTGTAGTGAGGTGGATGGACCTAGAGTCTGTCATACAGAGTAAAGTAAGTCAGAAAGAGAAAAGCAAATACCGTATTCTAACACATATATATGGAATCTAAAAAAAATGGTTCAGATGAAACTAGAGGCAGGACAGGAATAAGGACACAAACATAGAGAATGGACTTGAGGACATGGGGAGGGGGAAGGGTAAGCTGCGACGAAGTGAGAGTGTAGCACTGACGTATATACACTACCAAATGTAAAATAGATAGCTAGTGGGAAGCAGCTGTATAGCACAGGGAGATCAGCTCAGTGCTTTGTGACCACGTAGGGGGGTGGGATACGGAGTGTGGGAGGGAGACGCAAGAGGGAGGGGATATGGGGATATATGTATGCATATAGCTGATTCACTTTGTTATATAGCAGAAACTAACACAACACTGTAAAGCAATTATACTCCAGTAAAGTTGTTAAAAAATAAAACTATTCTACCATTTCTCTCATTTATTTTTCAAGGCAACTTGTCTGACCTTGCCCAGAGAATCTCAGACCATCTGTAGCTGGTTGGGACACAAGGCAGTGCTTTCTGCCCGCCGAGGTCGTCTCCCTACATTCCAAGGGAGACCAAATGAATCAGGGATATGGAAAGAAGAACACAATTACTAGAGACAACTCTGGAAAAATTAGAATGCCTGCCATCTTTGGTGTTAGTATTTGCCAACCTCTTATTCCAATCTCTTTAAGTTCTTTCTACTTCTGGCTTTTTCTTTCATTCTTATCCTCCCTATCCATATAGATAGAACCCTGAATCCCACTCTTAGTCCAGGAGTTCTGCAATCCAAGTATTGTAATGAGTTTTACAAAATCATAAGATATGTTTATCTTGCTATTAATACTCTCTTGTAAATATATATATACATACAATTGCTTCAAAGTCATATTTATAATAGTACCCTTTCTACTCACTAGCTGTGTCAGTTTTAAAACATGGCTGCAAATCTCTGACAGTTCTCCTACTGATAAGTTTACTGTCCTTGCATCTGGATGGGCTTGTGACTACATCCACCAATGGTATATGGCAGAAATATCGTTATGTGACTTCGGAAGCTAGGTCTTAAAAGGTCAAGCAACTTCCTTCTTACTTCCTGGAACACTTCCTCTGAGATCCCTGAACTGTCATGTAAGAGGTCAGACTACCCCGAAACCACCATGATGGAGAAGTCTTGCATTCTGGCTAACAATTCCAGCTGAGTTTATTCTTTCTGCCATACCTGCTAAGGCATGAGGGCACAAGCCACCAAATGATTCCATGCTCCAGCCATTCAAGTCACTCCCGGACATCCGAGTCCTTATAGCTGAGGTCCCAGACATTATGGAACAGAGAAGTTATCCAGGTGCACACTAATAAAATGTTCGTTGTGTTATGATACTTGGTTTTGGGGTGGTTAGTTATGTATCAGATAACCAGAACACCAGAACTTTAATATGCTTTTAAGAATGGTAGATAAAGGGATGGAATGACAGCTACTATTAACCTGGAACCTACACATAGGAGTATGTATCACCAAAGGATGTAATTCATCACTTGTATCTCAACAGAGAAGAGACTGAAAACTCCTGCTTTGCAATCTATTGAAGGAGAATTTTACCATTTCCCACTCCTACTAACACATTTCTTAAAGTTATCTCATCTCATGATGGGAAAAATGTTCAATTTCAAGTGCCAGATACCCAACTCAAACAAGTTTAAATTTAACATGGGGGCTTATTGGCCCATATGCCTGAGAAGAATACTAGATTTGCACAGAGAATCAAAGAGATACAGGGAACAGGGCTTGGTTTCAACAGACTCAGCCCATCAGGACTTTCTCATTCTGATTGCATTTATTGTTAATCTCAGATTGTCTCTGCTTGGCTTTATATGAATATTACTGAAAATGGTAACAGTACCCAACTTCATAACCTCTAATGTAGCAATATCAGCAGAAACAAAGTTTTTCCCAAAAGTTAATCAGCAATCCTACAAAAGAATCCTGAGTTGATTTGCTTGGGTCCCAGGGCCAATTATTGCAAACTTTTTCTGTGAGTTTTATTTTGTTTTCATGAAAAGTGAGTTTTGCATGTTGTGGCCAGTAGAACTGCAGAAGAGAGATTGTTCCACATATCTGAGAGGTGGCTCAAGACTGTGGACACCCCTGTAAGGTAAATAGAGACCCTTTATGGCATGAGCCTTTCAGAACTGTTTACACCTGATTCCCCCCACAGCTGGATTTATGAACTGTTTAACCTATTATTACAGCAGGATTCTTCTCACATATTTCTCCTTAATCTGTTATGTTCACAGCACCTAGTTAGTCCCAGCTGATCCCAATACTTGGCCACTTCATACTCCATAAGCCTGTCCCCCTTATGTTTGAAACAGGTAGCAACTTTGGAAACACTGACTTATAAAAACTAGAATTGGCTATTTAGGAACATTCTGGGTAGGCTGAAAAAAACACATCCTTTTCCATGTATCTAACACCATCTGGAAGCATTTTATCAAGCAGGTTACTTGATTATTCTATGGTTCATTGCTCTAGAAAATGTTTCCTAAATAAAAATAACTAACAAAAAACCACATAAATACAAGAACAGAACACTTAAATACAGTGCTTTATTAGCATGATTTCAGTGACCAAGAATTTAGAGAGATCAGTTCCCAAATAAATCAACATAGAAATGATGTATTTGTGCCAGAGGGTATTTAAATACTAATTGACAATATGGCAAAGATTAAGAAGAATATGTCTAAAGAGTACATCTAAAAACATCATTGAAATAGGTTTAATTCCCCCAAGCTACTACCATATTCAAACTGATCATGTAAAAATACTTTAAAGAAAAATGCAGTAGTCATTCTTTGTCTCCTTATTTATAGCTAAATTTTCCAAAAAATGCCAAGAGGCTTTTTGCTCTTGGATTTTGGTTTATTCTACTAAAGAAAGTAGAAACCAGTTCTTAGTTTTTCAATGCTTGAAAAGGATAAACACAGAGCTAGAAGAAATTTTAAAAATTGATAACCAAAGCTGCTAAAATATTGAATTAGTTACCTGAGAGGGAGGAGATGAAGTATGGAATTTCATTCTAGAACAGATCTCTAAAACTCAAAAGCCTTTGGGAGCTAGGCTTAAACATGTAAAATAGCAAGATGAACCAATGTGGAGCGGTGGAAACTGAAAGATGAAGAGTGTAATCTCCATCCGATGAAATTCAAAATCACACCGTTTAAAACACCATGGTGGAATAAGGTCAAGGTCTACTGTCTCTTGAATATCAGCAATATTTGATGAATATCAGCAATATTTGATGAATATCAGCAATATTTGATGAATATCAGCAATATTTGATGAACATCAAGGACCTGTCATGTTTCATTGTGCTGCAGTAGATAATCATTACCAGGCACAATGTAAAGTCTTCAAATACTTTACACCATTTAATCTTTTTTTTTCCCCCAGTTTATTTATTTATTTATTTATTTATTTTTTTTTTTTTTAATTTTATTTTATTTTTAGGCCAATTCTGGGTGACTTTTTTTTTTCACACATACACACTGTATTTTATTTTTACAAGAGATAAATAGACTGACACCAAGCATTGTAAACGGATGACCACAACAAAAGCAACAATGATTGCAATTACCAAACACGAAACACACTCATACTATGTCATAATATTGACATTCAGTCCGGTAATCCTCCACTGTAACAGCTCCTTTACTTTGCAGTGAAAATTGATTTGTATATTTTTTGCCTCTGAGTCATTGTGGGTTTTTTTTTTTTTTTTCCAAACAGAAAGTCACATAAATTATAATCATCCACATCAGTTCACTCAGTCCCATGTAATTAATTTTCTTTTTCATCTTGATCTTTTGTTAGCACTTTTATGAGTTCATCAGTTTTCCATTAGAGTTCTGAAAATGCTTATTCATTCAGTTCAGCAGTATAGTCAGTTACCAGAAACCTGTACTTGTCAGAGTCTTTTCCATGAATTCCTTGAAGATGAAATCCTTTTATAGGAACATATTTGCAAAAGCATCAGAGTACACCCAGAACTGTCTGTAAATGACAAAAGGCTTAAAAATGACCACAGTTAAAGATCTGATGAAAGTTCATAATAATGCAATTGACAAGGAAATTTAGTTATTTCTGAGATATACATTTTAAAGTACTAACTAGAATTATGACTTATAACATTATACCAGAGCATATAAGATTTTTAGAAATTTCATGTAATGTCTGAAACATTTATATTAACATATTTCCATACAAATAACCCAAAGAAAGTTTAGTATTAGTTGTCTTGTTTGTTTGTTGTTTGTTTGTTTATACTGCAGGTTCTTATTAGTCATCAATTTTATACACATCAGTGTATAAATGTCAATCCCAATCGCCCAATTCAGCACACCACCATCCCCACCCCACCACAGTTTTCCCCACTTGGTGTGCACACGTCTGTTCTCTACATCTGTGTCTCAACTTCTGCCCTGCAAACCGGCTCATCCGTACCACTTTTCTAGGTTCCACATACATGCATTAATATACGATATTTGTTTTTCTCTTTCTGACTTACTTCACTCTGTATGGTCTCTAGATCTGTCCACGTCTCAACAAATGACTCCATTTCGTTCCTTATTATGGGTGAGCAATATTCCACTGTATATATGTACCACATCTTCTTTATCCATTTGTCTGTCGATGGACATTTAGGTTGCTTCCATGACCTGGCTACTGTAAATAGTGCTGCAATGAACATTGGGGTGCATGTGTCTTTTTGAATTATGGTTTTCTCTGGGTATATGCCCAGTACTGGGGTTGCTGGATCATATGGTAATTCTATTTTTAGTTTTTTAAGGAACCTCCATACTGTTCTCCATAGTTGCTGTATCAATTTACATTCCCACCAACAGTGCAAGAGGGTTCCCTTTTCTCCACACCCTCTCCAGCATTTGTTGTTTGTAGATTTTCTGATGATGCCCATTCTAACTGGTGTGAGGTGATACCTCATTGTAGTTTTGATTTGCATTTCTCTAATAATTAGTGATGTTGAGCAGCTTTTCATGTGCTTCTTGGCCATCTGTATGTCTTCTTTGGAGAAATGTCTGTTTAGGTCTTCTGCCCATTTTTGGATTGGGTTGTTTGTTTCTCTAATATTGAGCTGCATGAGCTGTTTATATATTTTGGAGATTAATCCTCTGTCCATTGATTCGTTTGCAAATATTTTCTCCCATTCTGAGGGTTGTCTTTTTGTCTTGTTTATGGTTTCCTTTGCTGTGCAAAAGCTTTGAAGTTTCATTAGGTCCCATTTGTTTATTTTTGTTTTTATTTCCATTACTCTAGGAGGTGGATCAAAAAAGATCTTGCTGTGATTTATGTCAAAGAGTGTTCTTCCTATGTTTTCCTCTAAGAGTTTTATAGTGTCCGGTCTTACATTTAGGTCTCTAATCCATTTTGAGTTTATTTTTGTGTATGGTGTTAGGGAGTGTTCTAATTTCATTCTTTTACATGTAGCT